>NC_045732.1:43562879-43862879 GCF_009834535.1 Camelus ferus | reverse complement strand
CACATGAGAAAGTGAGTTGCACCCTGCCCTATTATACAGGTAGATTTGATTTATGACCGATTGACTAACTTTACTCAAAAAGAATGCAAATGGAATGCTATTCGGCAACAAAAAGGAACAAACTATGGATAAATGCAACAACTTGGATTAACCATAGGGAAATCATGCTGAGTGAAAAAAAGAGCCAATCTCAAAAGGATACACATTGCAGGATTCTATTTATGTGATATTTGTGAAACACCGTAATTATAGAGATGGAGAATAGTTGCCAGGGTGTAGGCGCAGGGAGGGGGAAGGGATGTAGTTATAAAGGGGCAGAAAAGGGAGTCTTGTATTCATGACAGAGTTAAATATCTTGATCATGATGGTGGTTAACAAAGCCACACATATGATAAAATGTCATAGTGCTATACACACACACCATCCGAATTAAGCTCTCTGCATTGTACCAATGTCATTTCTTGGTTTTGATATTGTGCTATAGTTGTGTAAGATATTAGCTTTGGGAGAAGATGGGGGGAGGGTGCATAGGACTTTATACATTTCTTTGCAACATCCTCTGAATCTATTATTATCTCAAAATCAGAAGTTTTTTTTTTTTAAAGAATACTACTTAATAGATCAATGTCAACCTCACAAAAGGAGATCTAGCTACTCATCTCGGGGTTCTGTACCTGGCACTACTGAGATGCCTTTTTTTTTTCTAAAGGAGGTACTGTGGATTGAATCCAAGATCTTGTACATGCCAAGATGTGCTCCACCACTTGAGCTATACCCTCCCACACCTCGAGATACCATTTTTAACCCAACAAGTTAAGGAAGACAGAGAAAGCATGTTCATCAAGCTTATGAATGATATTAAACACAGAAACACAGCTAATCTGTTTCCAAATAGAACTAGAATCCAAAAATATCAACAGGCTGGACCAGGACTGAAATACAATATAAAGGTAGAAGCCACCGTATTGTATCCCCAGCACACAGCACAGTGCCTGGTGCAAAGAAAAGGGCTCAAAAAAAATAAATAAATAAATAAATGGTGAAAAAATAAGTGAAGGCAAGTTTAAAAATATGCAACAGATTTAATGGAAGTTCATCTGAAAAGGCCCTTTAGCCAAAAGAATGATATTCCTGCAAGCTGACACAATTTTCCACTTCAGAACAAAGTATCTATTTGTTAAGGGAGGATAGAGGTAATTATTATATTATCACTGTGCTCTGCATTAATCTGACTACATACATAGGACCAAGTCAAATCCTAGGGGCCATGTTTTAAAGGAGACATGAATCAACTAGAGTACACCCCAAGTAAGGCAACTAAGATGGTTAAGGGTCTAGAAATCGTGTTATATGGAGAATACTAGAAGAAACACAAGATATTTAGTCTGGAAAAGATAAGATGTGGCAGGTACAATGGACAGGTTAGACAATACTATACTGTACACCATGATACAATGACAATATTAAATACTCCTTTGGAGGGAGCATGGCACTTTACAATTTACAATGTACTTTCATACAGCGTCCTTACCCATCCAGCATCTTAAAGGCTGGCAAGTAGAAAAAGGCTTAGATTTTTTTTTCTTTCTGTGCAGCATAATGGTTAGAGATTATAAAGAGACAGATTTCAGTTTAAAATAAAGAAGGATTTTCAAATATTTCAATCTTCATGACAACAGAATACCAATAACGGTAAGAGCAACAAGAAAGTGCCAGTAGAGGCAGGGGCAGGAGGGTATAGCTCAGTGGTAGATCACGTACACGAGGTCCTGGGTTCAATCTCCAGTACTGCCATTAAATAAACAAACAAAACAAACAAACTGAATTACCCCCTCCCCAAAAAATAAAACAAACAAAAAAAGAACGAGCTAGTAGAATAAGCACTATAAGTTTGTCATCTAATTTAATCATCACCAACAGTCCTGTGAGGTAGGTACCATTATCCCCATGTCACAGGTGAGAGAACTAATAGATACAGGGGTTAAATCATCTGCCCAAAACTAGAACCACAACTAGTCAGCGGTCAAATACAATTCAAATTCAGGCAGCCCCACTCCAGAACCACCACTTGCAGGGTAACTGAAACGATCACCCACTGCAGGGTGAGCGGACTGCTAGCCTGAGTCAGAGGCTGGACTAGATCATATGTGAGACAGTAGGATTCTAGGAATCTTGGATGTCAGGCTAGTTTGGACTGGAAACACAAATGGCTCTAGTGCAAAAAAAAAAAAAAGTAACACTTTGGGGGGTGCTAATTAAATGTATTTAGTTTTTACTTAATGGAGGTACTGGGGATTGAACCCAGGACGTCGTGCATGCTAAGCACGCACTCTACCACTTGAGCTATAACCTCCCCCCCAAAATATTTTAGTGTAGAGTTGACTAGGAAGGTAAGGGACACTGCTGTCAAAATCTTTCTTACACATATATCTTTAGTCTAGAAATGGCTGTTTATATTATTTCCTTATACCTCTGCTCTCCTTTGCTTTCTTGCAGAGTATTTTGACCACATTTCTGCAATTTCGGTCTTATCCTAGATTTATGACTGAGAAAAATAGCATAGTTCACGTGCATTGCAACTAAAAGAGGTATGCTATTATGTGTTATGTCCATATTGCCCCTAAACTGAAAACAAATAAAACAAAGCAAAACAAATGAACAAAAATACTAGCTCTAAGGCCCTAAAGCAGGTTGTCTGAGAGTAAAGGCAACAGCAATCAAGTCCAAAGAGCTAAGACAGACCTTGGAGGTAGTGATACAGTTCTCTATACATTCGGATCAGTTTTGGCTTCACCAAAATTTGCAGTCTGAAGATCTAACATATCAGTGTCATCATAACTGAATCACAAAAGTACCTGTGAGCTATTTCCTATTTCAATCCCTGTCCCTGTCAACTGATGCAACGTATATTAAAATTGTAGAGCTCACTACGCTTGGATAGTTTTAATTAACACATTTTCTCTGCTTGAATGTAAATTGAGAGTTCTACCACTGGGGAAATAGAGTAGGGTTCTCCTTCATTAAAGATTAAAAAAAGAACTAAACCTGCCCTATTGAAAGTCAGTTTAATAGTTGCTAGGTTGAACTGCCTTTGGAGTATGCAGTATGTGATTAAAAGTAGAGACAAGATAAAATACTGAGTCAAATCTAAATGAATTTCTGAAAAAAATAAATTAGAGGAAAATAAACCAAGGTCATCACAATAAGCAATCTGTGTTCAGAAGTAGCCAAATTATCTCAAACTTCTATTAACAGTTATGCTTATGGTATCTCAAGGGAATTGGAGGGTGGGGTGACAATAGCTCATCAGAAGCCTTAAAAAAAAATCCAACTCTGTAAAATAAAAGGGTTTTGTTGCATTTCTACAGATATCTGTGTTCCCAGCCGCTGGGTTTTAGCTGGAACATAAGGAACAGAGGCTGCAACTACGGGCGGTAGCGTTTGGACTGCTTTATAAAAACATCCTATGGTGAGGATGATGTCTGCCCAGACCACAAGGGGTAGAACCTGGAAAATGCAGCTAGCTGGGTGAAATTATATAGAAATCTTCCTGGGGAGGATACTCCTACTTAATTAATCAAAGACCTAGCCTACAGAACCTAGGAAAGGCCAGTTAGTACCCGACCCCAGAATCAATCCAGTCCAGGTGTGTCCACTTCAAAGGAATGAGCACTAGTCTGTCAGTGATGAGAAACAGCTCTGCCACTAGCCTGCCCAGCGACTCTGGCTAAATTACAACCTACGGCTCAGTTTCTCCATGTATAAAGCAACATCTGGGGGAGGGGAGTTTGTTTTTGACCTCATATCTTTTTTAAAATTTTTTATTTATTTATGTATTTTTAATGGAAGTACTGGGGATTGAACCCAGGAACTCATGCCTGCTAAGCACGCACTCTACCACTGAGCTATAACCACCACCCCTCCAATCTTGTATCTTATCCCAAAGAAAATGCCGGGTGGATTCAAGATTTAAGTGTAATTAAAATCATAAATATTACTGTGAGAAACAGGTCCATCCCTGATATTTGTAAGGCCAGAGGCAGTAATACAAACGTAGGCTCACAACCCCCCTCATCTTAATCCCCCTTCCCCTGAGCCCCTCCTTTCCTTGGGCATATCTGTGTGGACTACACACATTTCTCCCACCAAACAACCACCCCTTAGACCTAGGAGAGCTCACATCTATGGCAGAGTCCCCCTATTAGGAGGAGAGAACCCAAAAGAGGTCCTTGCAAGCCCGGGAAGCAGATTGACCAGGAAATTCTCAGCTTCCAAGTACCCGGAGGCTGGTCTGGAAGGAACAGGCAGCAGTTCTGGGAGGGCATCTCTCCTTGGCCCTTAGATGCCCTGTGGTGAGAGACATGTAAATTATAAACCACAAAGGAAAAGGCTGATACATTTGACTCCAAAAAAAGGAAAACTCAAGGACATTAAAAACAAACCGATTCTATGCTTTGTTTGTTTGTTTTTTAAACAAAGCATAAATACAAAACAGAAATAGACTCACAGACGTAGAATACAAACTTGTGACTGCCAAGGGGGCGGGGGGTGGGAAGGGATAGACTGGGATTTCAAAATTGTAGAATAGATAAACAAGATTATCCTGTATGGCACAGGGAAATATACACAAAATGTTATGATAACTCACAGAGAAAAAAATGTGACAATGAGTGTGTATATGTCCATGTATAACTGAAAAATTGTGCTCTACACTGGAATTTGACACAACGTTGTAAAATGATTATAAATCAATTAAAAATGTTAAAAAACAATTCTAAAACAAGTATCAAGACTGAGAATAAATATGTGCAATGCTATGACAAAGAGTTACTCTCCTTAATAATCAAATAACTCTTAAATCAGTGGGAAAGTGATGACCTGATAATGAATTATCAACAATATAAGCACACAAAGAAAGCACAACCTCGCTCATAATGAAAGTTATATACTACAACAAAAAGCCCTTTCTGACTTATCAAATTAATATTTTCCAAATGATAATATACAGGACTGTAAGAGTTCAAGAGTGTAAACTGATCAACCTTTACCCTCCTATGTATCCAATTCTACTTTTTATAATTTATACCAAAGAAATAGTTAAGGATGTGACAAAGATTTGACTCAGGATGTTCACCGCAACACTGATAGTGACAGAGAACAACTGGTGGGGGAGGTTATAGCTCAGTGGTAGAGTGCATGCTAAGCATGCATGAGGTCCTGGGTTCAAACCCCAGTACCTCTATTAAATATTTTTTAAAAGACATGAAAAAAATAAAATATATGCACAGGCACGAGGTATGTGCTTAAGCAACACTGGCTGCCTGGCTAATCCAGGAGATCAGAAATCAAAAGCCTTAGATAAGTAAGCTGTTCCTTGAGTGGAAGTTTCTACATCTATGCAGGAAACGAGTGGGTCAAGGAAGACACAGAACACAAATGGGTCCTTAACGAATCCCCACGTCAATGTACCGGACCTCTCTCCATCTTGTGCCACACAGAGCCTCCATTTGGTGAGCAGCAAACCATGGCAGCTCAATGAACTGTCACCAATTTCTGCATGTCATTTTGAGGACACAGGGGACATCTATTAAAACCCTATCTATCTTTCTCCAACCAGTTCAAATATCACCTCCTCCTCAAGCCTTTCCTCCTCCTTACCACAGTTGCACATTACTTCTTGTCCTCTTAAGATTCTAAGCCCTTTGTTTCTACCACTCATTCCCTACAACTTTATGGAGAGTCACGTGTGTACATATTCTTTTACTAGATAAGAAGCTCCTTGGTGGCAAGGTCTAAGTTATTGATATTTTTCTTTAACTTTTTTTATTGAAGTATAGTCAGTTTACAATGTGTCAATTTCTGGTGTACAGCACATTCTTTTTCACCATAAGCTACTACAAGATATTGAATATAGTTCCCTGTGCTATACAGTATAAACTTGTTTATCTATTTTATAAATAACAACCAGTATCTGCAAATCTTGGACTCCCAATTTATCCCTTCCCACCCCTTTCCCCCTTGGTAATCAAAAGTTTGTTTTCTATGTCTATGAGTCTGTTTCTGTTTTATAAATAAGTTCATTTGTCTTTTTTTTTATTCCATATATAAGTGATATCATATGGTATTTTTCTCTTTCTGGCTTACTTCACTAAGAATGACATTCTCCAGGGCCATCCATGTTGTTGCAAATGGCATTATTTTCATTATTTTTATGGCTGAGTAGTATTCCATTGTATAAATATACCACAGCTTCTTTATCCAGACATCCTTTGGTGGACATTTAGGTTGTTTCCATGTCTTGGCTATTGTAAATAGTACTGCTATGCAAGTTATTGATTTTTATCTGAGCCACAGCATCAACACAGTGTCTTCCACAGTTCTTCATTAGATGTGTACAGGACTAAAACTTTAGAAATTACATAAGTTGAAAAGCATCTTCCCTCTCCACCCCGTAATAATGCAACCATCAGAGAATAGCCCTAATGCCCACCTTAGAGACTTACTGGTGACAACAGCAAACTTTTAGCCCAACGTACTTAAATATGTTTGCCTTCCTCAGCTTTTAGTTTCATGTACATAATACGGTGAGGTATCAACCACCCCCAGGAGGTAGCTTGATAAAACTCTCTAGAGCAGTGCCATCTAACCTAAATTTAAAAATGCCAACCATATATGCAACTTTAAATTTTCTAGAAGCCACATTAAGAAAGTAAAAAGGAACAGGATGAAATTAATTATAATAATAGATTTTATTTAACGCAATATATCTAAAGCATTATCACTTCAACATGTAATCAGTATTTTAAAAATTACTGAAATACTTTATATTCTTTTTTTATCATATACATTCTTTGAAATCCAGTGGGTATTTTCTATTTACAGCATATCTCAATCCATACCAGGCACTACTTATTAGCTATGAAAACTAGTTATTTAAGCTCTCTTTACCTCAGTTTCCTCAATTTTAAAATAGGAATAGCAGTATTCACCTTATAGCTGTACTGAAGTTTAACAGTATGTGTAAAGGGCTTAGAACAGTATCTGGAAAAATTGTAAGGGCTTAATAAATATTAACTACCTTTATCATTAACATCCTCCATTTACTGTATGAAGGAACTGAGCATCTGAAGGAACCAAGTATATTTCCCAAGTTCATAAAGCAAATCATTGCTGGTTCTATTCTCTTTTAAATACTCGTTCTATTAAACCATACAGGGCAGCTGGGAGCAATGGAAAATCATATTTTTTACCCATTTAAAATTCCAAAGTGCTAGCCAAATGGAGTTTGGGAGTCAGTCCAAAAGGCAACATTCTGCAAAATGGTAGCTTAGAGAAATGCCATCCAGCTGTGTTATACTAATGGTCCTTTCACCCTACCACTCCCTTTAAGTTCCGTCCCCCATTTGTGTAATATGGCATCCAGGTTCATTGGTGACAAAAGCCTAACTCCTTTTTTACTCTGCATTATTTTGGGTTATTCTGTTGCTTTTTTTTTTAAGATGCTAGTGAGGCTTAATATTCTTGTATACATTTGCAAAACACCTGGCACCTAAGACTTTCCACTCTGACATACTTGATTGTGCTCTTCAGGAAAAGCAGCAACATAGAAGCAATGACAGAACTGAATGAACAATGGCCTAGAAATTAAGAGACCCGATTTCAGGCCCAGGGCTTATGATTACATCACTAGGTGACCTTGGGCAACATGCTTCAACACCTGAGCTATATCTCAGTTTAAGATAAGGTCACCTGCAGTATTTAGGTCTAAGAATTAAAATGCAGTATGCCAGAGCAATAACTCAAGATAAAATTACATCAGGTCTTAGCATTCTTTTTTTTTTTTTTTTCGTCTCTAAGTGTTCTGGCAATAAGTTCCCCCTGGAAAAAAAAAAGAGTAATTACAAAGTTTGGGGCTAATTTCCTTTAATATCTATATTAATTAGAATACCCAGAAAAGCAAATAAGGTTCAACTACGTGATACTTATGCTGCTATCACTGAAATCCAAACAACTGTCATAACATCTAAGGTTAACAATTATAAGACATCAGCATAAACACAAAGGGGCACCAATGCCGCCTCCATGGCTTCCTCCCAACCCCAAATTCCCTGGTTTTTCAACTTCACTGTTGACATCTTGGGCCAGGTCATTCTTTTCTGTGGGGGGCTGACCTGGGCATTATAGGATATTAGCAATTTCCCTGATGCCCACTAGATGCCAGTAACACCCCCCCCACAGTTGTGACAACCAAAAATACCTCCAGATATTGACAGATGTTCCCAAGAGGAGCAAAACTGCCCCCCGCTGAGAACCACTATTATGGACCATCTAACGATGGTGACCCTCAATTTCTTTGGACTTAGGCTTATATAGAGACCTGCAATTTTCAGTGTGTCATTTGCTTATGACACAGACTCATTAATACAACACGGAGCAATCAATTTCCATTGGCAATCTGGATTCTCAAGAGGCAGAACCTTTCCAGTTAAGTTGGATTTAATATACCTATAGTGGAAAATACTTTTGGAAAGTGACCCATCACACTGCAGAGCTTATCTATACATCTTTTTTCAGAGCCAAAACAATGTTTTCACACAAACAGCGATTCCAGTAGCTAATATTTTAGATAAAGATATTTAAGTTTTATATTTAAGTTTTAGAACCCATGATATTTTTCTTTAATGTTAGCACCCTGGCTTTAATTTCCTGATCATAGTTTGTAATACGCTACCCATCTGTCACTTTACACTCCTCCAACAAATCCCCATGCTTTTTTGGATTCACCTAACCGCTCACATGTTCTGGTTCCCAATGACTGGGCCATATCTCAGTCACTCAACTTTCCATCTAAAGTTTTGACAGAGTGTTATTCTAGTTCCTCAGATCTGTGCATGTAGGCAAACCGGGGAGGAGTACTAATGAGAGCTTAGCAGCCATAAAATAATAGGATCAACCAAACTTACAGCTGATATCTTTAATGCTATGAGGACACAAAAATAAATACATATTAGACATGAAAGAACCACAGAACAGAAACAACCACAGAAAGAATCACATCAACCACATCCTCAAAGTCATTCAGCTGTATTGTCTGATAGGCCGAAAGCACAGCATTCAAGTTCAGGGTGTTCTGTTCACAGCTATAGATAAAGAAGTAGAGTTGAGAGCTAAGTTGATGGGTTTGGGGACTCAACACCTGGAAGTAAGGACAGCAAATGATAATGGTGGTTACCTCGGAGCAGAAGGCTGAACGGGAACTTTCACTTTTTACTCAAGATGCTTCTATATGATTTTTTTTAAGATAAACATGTCATCATGTATAACTTTTATAATGAAAAACCAAAAGAGGTAAAGGCAGAAGAGAAGATGAAATCTCACAGGGAGAGAATATAAAGAGAGAAAAAGCAAAAAACTCAGTGCTCACAAATAATGGACATAATTAGTGGGCAGAAGGAAGCAAAAGCAACAGCAAGAGATCCAGGCAGAAAGAGAACCGGGAAAGTACAACTCTGTGGCCAAGGGAGGGAAGTTTCAAAAAGGAACTGAACTGTCAACAGAATCAAAAAGGGAAAAGGGGAGAGAAATAAGATGGCAGAACAGAAGTTAGATCTAAAAGAGGCTTCTTAAAAATCATCACCTTCTCCCTACATTATGCCCCTCAATCTTTGAGAAAATTGAGACCCAGAAAGGTTAGGTGGCTGCCTAGACAAATATTAGCATCTGGAGAGCACAGCAAAGGGAGACCATAGGTGTTTATAGATAGTCTAGCAAATGGGTTCACTTGGAAGGAAGGAAGATCCCAGAAGAAAAGGGGCATCGGTAAATAAAGAGTACCTGGAATAGACAGGAAGAGATGGGACTGAAGACGGAAGCAAACAAAAATAATACAACTTTTCCTTGGAAGCTGGATATCCTGTTTCCTTTTTCACTTGGATTGTTAGATTTAGGAGGTCAGAGGACTCACATAAAGTACCTAGGTTTCCCCAAAACTTCACTCTTAGCTCCTTTCCCCTCTCAAACTCTGCATATACTCTAGGCTCCACTTACCATCTTTACATGAAGGGCTCCCAAATCTCTATTTCACCCCAACCCCTCTCTTAAGCACCCAGATCCACAGGAGATGAATCTCTACTTGGTTATCTACAGGCATCCAAACTGAAATCTCATCTCCACAACTCTGCTCCTGCTCCAGTGCTCTTTGTCTTGGTGTAAGGCCCCATGTGATGAAGAATTTTAGGGAAATTACTGAACATCACCTCTCTTTGTATCTTTGTAATAAGCAAGGAAAAGAAAAACACATTCACTAGATGACAAAGTTGGAGTCACAGCTGTTAGAGCAGCCTTACCCACTGAGTGCCCATTAATGGCTTCATGGTAAGTTGCAAAGTCTTCCATTAGCCTCGTTCAGCTCTATGCCAACTGTAGCAGACACTTGTAGGTACCTCCAATAACAGCCACCTCCAGATGTTCAGGCCCTTGCCTTGAGCATGGGTGAGATCTGTGACTAACTTCTAGCCAACAGAATACAGTGAAGATGACGGGATGTCACTCCCATGATTACCTATGATTCCTTCTTGCTATGGAGGCAGAGAGACTTTATCCTTTGCCAGCCTTCAGGAAGTAAGCTGCTCTGATGTGATGTGCCTACGGAGAGGGCCACATGGCAAGGAACTACAGGTGGCCCCGAGGAGCTGAGGACTTCAATCCTACAACCATGAAGAACTAAATAAAACAGCCATGTAGGCTTGGAAGAAGACCCCAAGGCCTCAAATGAGACTTGTGGTCCCAGCCCACACTGATGGCAACCTGAGAGACAGCAAAGGACCCAGCCAAGCCATGACAGACTCATGACCCACAGAAACTGTGAGATAATAAATGGGTATTGTTTTGAGCCACTAAGTTTGCGGTAATTTATTATGCAGCAATAGAAATGAACACACCAAGCAATAATTTATTAATTACTTGAATACAGATATTTATGAACTATGTATGATAATAATGCTAAAGCTAACAAGGTGAACAAGAAATAAAAATTAACTATATTAATGTTTAAGTAAAAGGCTGAACAGAAAGTTTTTTTGTAAATATAAATAATTAAAAAGAGAGAGACAGACAGAGACAGAGACATACCTGAAGGAAGAAGTAGGCCTTGGGCTCATTTTGAACTCACAGTAACATGTAGCTGCCACCCAATACTATGTGAGGCCATACTAATAAAGTATAATGCACAAAACAAAAGGAGAGGCAGTCCTACTGTCCATATGAGCTGGCCAAATCAAATTGATCAATATTTCCCGAGTGTCTCTAAGGCATTAGGAGCAATAAAGGGACATGCATGTTCCTGTCCCTCAAGTATTTTCCACTCTAATGGGGAGCTAAGATAACCATTTTAAAAAGTTAAATCATAATAAAGAATTTTAAAAGTAGGTGAAGACAATGATAGAAAAGATACTATAAAGCGGGCATTAGAATTCATCTGGTAGTTAGTTATAGGCAATAACAGAAGCAGGAGTTCAGAAGAGGGAGACAATATATTGTTATCAATATTATGATTATTGTTTTGCTGATATAATAGAAACATGAGTGTATTCAACACTGGGATTCAATTTCACATTACTGAGCACAAGTACTCAAATTATGAAAATGGGGAGGTTAAAAAACCATTCAGACAAGCTGTGCTATTTCAGGGGCTTTCTAGTGACAGAGAACACTGCATTTTACAGATGAATAAATACTGGCAAAGAAGGGTTAAATAATTTGTTGATGGATTAAAAGCCAGGAAGGCAATTGTACTGAGAAGCAGGTTTTTCTCTTAGTCTAGGATGCTACTAAAAACTCACATTACCTTTCTACATTACAATGGCTATTTTTGGTTAATATGTTTTCACTAAAATAATTTGAAGTCCTGAGTTGTCCTTTACTCTTCTTCTCCCTCCAAAGTTGACCAGGAGTCAAGCTTTATCATTTCTTCCTTTGTGAAGTCTCTCACATTTATCCCTTCGTAATTTAATTCCCCAAAGTTTAACATCTTATCTCCAGGATCTCATACTGTTCTACCTGAATCTCTTTCAGCAATCTCCTAACTAATCTCTAATTCCAGTATCTCCTTCCAATCTGTCTTGCAGAGCTCTAACCATGACATTCTCTGCTCAAAGCCCTTCAACAGCCCCCCTCCCATCCCACTGCCTGCACATCTCTTAGTCTGGGAGCCAGAATTGGATCCAAGTCCTGGCTCTACCACTTCCTAGCTATGTGACTTAGATTCTCATTTTTCTCATTTGTTAAATGAGGATGATACCAACTTGTCTCATATATATGCCCTGGTTTTCCTGGGTCAGTCCCTGTGTATGCCTACCCCTTTTGATTAGCATGCCACTTCTCTCTCAAAAGTGTCCTGGTTTTGAAAATAAATCATGGAGTCCACAAAAGGTTGTTATGAGGGTTTAATGAGACAGTGCACATAATTCTAACAGACCTGGCATGATACTGTCTTTTCTCATACTCTCAAACGTACCTTGTACTGTGATGCCTGGAATCACATCTCCAACACTGACAACTATAGAAAAACCTACCCTGTACTACAAGGTCTAACTCAGATGCCATCTCCTCACCTTTGCCCAACTCCTCTGCTCATCTAAACCTCTTGTATCATGTGTATCTAACACTAGCTTAGATCATGGTTACATATGCACATGTTTTCGCTTCCTCAGAGATCAGCTGTGGGGAGGACAGTGTCCACTTCTGGTTCCTCTTAGTCCCACTTGTGACACCGAGCAGTGTTCTTCACATAAAAGATACTAAATTACTTACTTCAAATCAGGAAGAATTCAGGATTTGGGCCACAGAATTGAATTTCACTTATCCGTTGACTGTTTAATTCAAGCCTTCTGCTTTCTTACCCCCTTAACATAATTTCACTTGCTCATTAGTACCATGGTAAGGGTTCTAGAACTAGGCTGCCTTGGATCTAGGCTCTATCCGTTACCAGTTTAAAATGCATGTAAAGCACTTGGGAAAAGAACACATTAAGTAATGGATAAATGATAACTATTCTTATTTGTTCTCTTCTCTTCCTTGAGCTCAGTCAAATCAGAATTCTTTACTATGGAGTGAGGCCTCTCAGCAACATTCTCTGCACAGGGCAGTCAACTGCCGGCTCTCAGCAGATAACAAAGTCTAGCCCCCTTGTCGCTCAGGGGCTTCTCTGTCTTTCCAAGATGTCTGTTTCTTCTCCCACTTTCCCCTTCCTTTATGCCTATAGTCCACACTGGGGCCATTTCTAACAGCTTCTCTGATCACCAGATGAGACTCTGATCTCTGATCAAAGATGAGACTCTTCCTGTCTGGTTCTCTATGCATCACTTTCAGGTACAGGTTCAGGTTCAACCTCAAACCATGCTCCAGGCAGCTCCTCAGGCTCTATGGTTTCCACAACCATAAAAATGTCTCAAAAGTTGCACTCTTACCGATTCCAGTCTTTCTATACCCATCTACAGCCTGAAATGACAGCCTTTCTCCTCTCTTATGATTGTTTCCATCACTCCAGCCTCTGCCACCTGCCCAATTAGACATGCACACAATTATACATCCAAGGGTAAAACTTCTCTTGCACGTTAATCCCTTTTTAAGTTTTCTACCACCCATCTCCTGGCTAAAATTCCACATATTAGAGAACCAGGGTCAGTTAAGGCTAGCCAGTGACTCTCGTCTCTACACACACACAACTGAGTGAAGGAAATACTTATTATAGCAAATCAAGAGGACATTCAACTGGACATTCCTTTTACTTTTTGTATCTCAGGCAAAAACCTTGTTTTAGGTGGAAGGGGCAACATAGGTAGGGGTAGGGGTTAAGATACAAACTATTAGGTATAAAATAAGCTACAAGGATATACTGTACAATACAGGGAATATAGCAAACATTTAAAATAACTATAAATAGAGTACAACTTTAAAAATAGTGACTACATTGGACACCTGTAACATATAATATTGTACATCAATTATACTTCAATTAAAAAATAACTAAAAGCCAATTTTTTTAAATGGCAACCATTTGCAACACGGATGGACCCTGAGGGCATTATGCTAAGTGAAATAAGTCGGAGAAAGACAAATATTGTATGTTCACAATAGATACATATATTAAATAATTACATTGCACACCTAAAAGTAACAAAAGGTTATATGTCAAATATATTTCAATAAAAAAATTTTTTTAAACTTAAACAAAACAAACCCAAAAAGCCTCTTTTGGTGGAGGAGAGTGGGCTACAACACGCTTGAAGCACTTGAGAATTTAAGTTAATCAAAACTTTTTTTTTTTAACACAAATAGAAGCAAAGTGTATCTTCTCTGCTTCAAACATAAGACCATAACTGCATTCCTCCTCGGGTCCTTCAGCAAAAAGCTCAAGAAATTGTAGCCTAGCATTCACTTACAATATTTAAACAAGTTGAACAAGAACAACTATTTATCCAGACACTGAGATACTTTCTTGTTTAATTGTGGCCCAGAATACAATTACTATGCTACGGGTATTAAAATACCCACAGATCAAAACTAATGACATAATTAAAACTGCTTCATCCAAAAAAAAAAAAAAAACCTAATAAAATCATGATTTTTACCTAATTTTATCTCACTTTCTTAACATTAAGTTTTAACAAAGCCACATACCTCCCACCCTAACCCCCACATCATGATGATTCCCTGGGTAGCTTTCAGAGGCCTTTGATTTGCCCAGGCTCTGCTTCCTGTGCTTCAGACCTGACCTCTCACCCCGGCCACTATTATACCTTTTATATATAGTATAGTAGTGTCAAGAAAAGAATCAAGTCAGGTATGGGTTTCAGTTAAGAATTTATTATTTAAAGGCATTACAGCTTGTAAACTAGTCAAGCAGTATTGAAAAGTGTCAAGTGAAAATGAAAATCCCCTAGCCACCCTTAATCTCCAAGGTAACAACTGCTAATTGTTTCATGTGCATCCTTCCAGAGAACATCTACGCATATGTAAGTATATGTACTTACAAACTCATCTTTCTCTACCCTATTCTGCTCTTCTTTCTGCTGCAACATAAGAGATCATACAATACCATTCTGCACCATTTTTCTCATTACACAGAGAGCCGCCTCACTCTTTTTAACGAAATACGTTCCATAGTGCGTAAACCCCATTCTCTCCATCTCTCCAACCAGTCTCTCATGATGGACGTCACAATTATCGATAGGGAAAAAATGGCAACAACGAGGCAACGAACCTCCCTGTAACAACTTGACTTCTATGCAGTTCCTTTTTAGACAAGATTCACTGGGACAAAAGGTATATGGACTTCACGTTTTGATAAGGACTTCCAAGCTTCCCTCCAAATGGGCTCTAACAATTTATACTCCCACCAACACTGCACAGAGAGTGGGTTTTTTAATCAGTCATCTGGTCTGAAGTTCCTGCAGCTCAAATAGGGAACTAGACATTTAACAGAAAAACAGCAGCACACTGATGACTTTGTCACATCTTTTACTTTAACACAGGCTAGAAAACCATGTGCCACAGTTGGTGGCAGTCACCCCGTGCTGTGATTAGCCTTGCCCCCATCCAAATGCAAATTTAGAGGGTGCTAATCCTCACAATTCATCCAGCTCTTTAAGTCAGGAATTCCTTAGGTTCAGAGATTTTATTGAGTGAATTCAGCACAGAAGAGAAACTTATACTGCTCCTGGCAACACAATTATCTCTAACACCAGGAGTGCGACATAATGCTGTGATAGAAGGTGGTTTCCACTCACTCATAATGTGTTAAAAGCATTGGCAATGGAGGTGCACTTTGAATATGTTACGAAATCAGTACAGCAGCCTGTTCTTGGGCAGGGGATGACCTGGTTGAGAGATTTTGCTAGTTTAAGACAATCAGGTTTATTTTTCCCCCCGGCGATCGTCAACATCTGCACAGAATCTAGTGAATCACACATCCAATAACACTTATTTCACATTTTGCAAAGCACTTTGGCATATTTTACCTTATTTAATCTTCATGGCAATTCTGGTAGGAAGGCCAGGCAGGTATCACTCATTAAACAAAGACTCAATGAACACAGAGTATGTGCCGGGTACTCTCTGCTAGACAGTTGGTTTGTCAAGATGAATGAGACACCCCCTGTCATTCACTGTTACCCTGCCCAATCTATCCACAAAGCTTCCACACAGCACTCAGGATACTTGGTTACATGGCCTACAAAACCCCGTGTGATCAGCCCCCTGACCACCCTTCCAATTTCACCCCCGTGCCCCTTTCTACTGCATTCACTATGGTACAGCTGTACAGGACCAAGCTGGAGGAGATTCCAGGTTCTTTCCACCTCAGGGATTTCCGCCTTCTTTCCTCCACCTGGGGGATGCTCTACCCCTAACTCCTACTTATCTTTCAATCTCCATTGAACCTGTCACTTCTTCTCAGACCCTTCCTCCCAATAAATTATGTTTCATTTCTTATTCCTTTTCAAAGGACTTGACAGCACTCACGATACTCCGTAATGAAATCTCTGTGTATTTCTTTGCATTCCAACTCCCCCACACAACTGCAAGGCTTAGGAGGACAAGAATCAGGGCTTTTACGGCCACTACTATGCCCGCAGCACCTGCCCTCTGCAGTGCCTGCTGCACAGAAAACGTGAAAACCAAAGTACTGAACAAATACAGCCAATGCCTTCAAGAGAGATAGTCTGATGGGGAAATACACAAAGAAGGAAAAGGCGAATTTTGCCAGAATTTTATGGGCAAGGTTGCAGGAAAGACCACAGAGAAGAGACGACTTCTGAGATGATGGCTGGAAGGTCAGTAGACATTTGCCAGGAAGGCGACCTACTGAAATGCTCTAGGCCCCTAAGGGTGGAACACATGTGGGAAAAAGCGAGGACTGTAATGCCTCCCAGACTTTGGGCTTTGATATCTCGGTGGATGATGGTTAAATTATTCAATATGGCAAATGGAAGAGGAAGAGGTTCTATCATATTTATTACCCGGATACATAACACAAGGGAAAAAAGCCCTTGGCAGTGTTGGGCATTTGGATGGTGGCCATTCCTCTGCCCACCTGCCTCTCACCACTCTCAGGCTAAACAGGAAAGATCATGATTTCAACCTGGGAATATTCAATGTTGAGTCATAGGTGGCCACACATCAGGCCAGGCCAAGGGAGGCCAGGGGAAGGACCAGAAGACTTAGGATAGAGAAGGCCAGGGGTTCCTCTAGATCAGAGCACTTTTTTTGGCCAGAAGATGTCGATGATGTCATTTAGTGTGCTTACCTTTTTTTTGGGGGGGGGGGCAGAAGAGGAAAGGTTGGGGGGGGAGGAAAAAAGAAAAATAAAAATTCAGTGCCCAAACTAACTCACATGCCTGGTATTATCTCTTTCATTGCCACTCGACAGACCCTGTCCTGGATTTGGTTCTATGTTACAATTCCTGTGTTGCTCTTCACGGAAGTAGTCAGGGCAGAAATCCTAAATAAATACAATAAAATGCTACCTCATCCCTGAATGGTACTGGGTTGAAAAGCATGAAAATATGTCATTACTAACGGGGTTACCTCATCCTATGAACTCCACAACAGCTTCTCGGCTCTGACCACAGGTCTATAAATACCTCCGTGTTAACAGAAGGGTAGGAAGAAGTAGAAGAATCTGGCATTTGTTGCCACTCGTAGTGAAACTTTCTAGTGCCCCCTCCCCCTGCCCTGCCACACACAGCACAGCATTTCATCAAACAGGAAGCTTTGAATCATAATTCTGGTGAAAACATGAGAACCTATAGTTTATTTCAAAACTGCTAACAGAAGGACGGGAAGAAAAAAAAAACAACACACATCCTGGAAGCCTCAATGACAAAACAATTCTTCTGGGGAAAAAAAAAATCCTGATCTTTTCAAAGCCACAGTAAAGGAGGGGAAGCGATAGTAGGGAAAGACTAACACTGAGCAGAAAATTATAAAATAGCCAAGCTTGGCATGGGGGGTGGAGGGGGGAGGCATGAGGGGGCGTGTAAGGCAGCAGGGCTAAACAGACAGACAGACAGACTGGCACTGATGATCAGGGACCCAGGGTCTAACCCTGGCTCTGGGTACCATGTGACAGCCCCAGAATGAGTCTCCCTGGGCCTCAGTTTCTTCCTTCATAAGATGAGATGTTGGAAACAGATCACCTCCACAGATCCTTTCCAGTGTCAAAACATCCCTTTAAGAGCACACTGATTTTTTTTTTCCTGTTGAAATTATAATACCATCAGAAAAGCTACAACAGGCTAGGCAGTTTGGTGATTCGCAAGAAGCCGATGAGTAGGTATGATTATTATTATTTTTATGGGTAGGGGATTTCCTCTTGGAGAAATGAAAATGTTTTGGAACTAGATAGTAGCTATGGTTGCACAACACTGTGAATGTATGAAATGTCACTAAATTGTACACTTTAAGATAGCTAAAGTGGTAATTTTTAGGTTATGTGTATTTTACCACAATAAAAAAAGAAAATTTGCCCAAGACAAAAAAAATGAGCATTTATCTTTGGGATGCAATTTGTTTCCCTTAATTTAAAAATGTGGGGGTCCTACACTGTTGGTAGGAATGTAAATTGGTACAGCCAATATAGAAAACAGTCTGGAGGTTCCTTTAAAAACTAAAAACAGAATTACAGCAATCCCACTCCCGGACATATACTTGGAAAAGATGACAACTCTAATTCAAATAGATACACGCACCCCAATGTTCATAGAAGCACTATTTACAATAGCTAAGACATGGAAGCAACATTAATGTCCATCAACAGATGACTGGATAAAGAAGATACAGTACAAACACACACACACACGCACACACACACACACACACACACACACACACACACACACACACACACACAGTGGAATATTACTCAGCCATAAAAAAGACTGAGATAACACCATTTGCAGCAACATAGATGGACCTAGAGATTATCACACTAAGTGAAGTAAGTCAGACAAAGACAAATATCTTAGGATATAACTTATATGCAGAATCTAAAAACTAATACAAATCAACTTATTTACAAAACAGAAATAGACTCACAGACGTAGAAAACAAACTTATTGTTACCAAAGGGGAAAGGGGAGGGGAAGGAATATATTAGGAGTATGGGATGAACAGATACACACTACTATGTATAAAATAGATAAACAACAAGGATCTACTGTATAGCACAGGGAACTACATTCAATATCTTGTAATAACCTATAATGGAAAACAATCTGAAGCTGTACACCTGAAACTAACACAATACTGTAAACCAACTATAGTTAAATTAGAAAAAATAAAATTTTAAAATGTAAGGGAACTCAATTACAGATGAATTCCAGCTTTAAAAAACAGAGGGATGATAAAATCAGAAAAATTATTTTTCAACAATTCATTGCCAATTAATGCTAAAACTGTTACATGAATGGTTTGGGAAACAGGATATTCACAAGGTCTGAAAGTACCATGCCATAGATTTTTTAATTTAATTATCTATGAAAAACAGAACCTCAGCAATGGAGACACATGGCAGACACCACCTTAATAAGTGATTACCAATAATGGGATAAACTGACATGACATGTCTTCAACCAAAATGTGATGCAGTGGGACATACACAACATCACCTATGTAATTTTCTTGCCAATAATACATAACTAGAATCTAATCTCAAGAAAACAATCACACAAAGCCACACTGAGGAGTGTTTTAAGCGACAACTGTCCTGGACTCTTCAAAACCATCTATGTATTGAAATGAAACAAATAAACAAAGGAAAATGAACTGTACTTGACAACAGGGGAGAAAAGGGAAAGATAATCAAATTAAATACTTGTTCGTTGATTGGATACTAAATTGGATACTAAAAGATATTTCAGGATAGTGGAGAAAATGAAATTTAATTACAGGCTATATATTAGATAAAATTATTGAACAGATGATAATTCCTTGAGTGTAAACGCTATTCTTGTTATGTAGAACATTCTTGCTCCCCTGTTTTTTTTTTTTAATTAAAATTTTATTTTGAGGTTAAAAACTTCATTTGGAGATTCTCGTGCAGTTGTAAGAAATAGTAGAGAGAGATGCCATATACCCTTTTAGGTATGATTTTTTTTGGGGGGGGGGGTTTTGGGGGGGGGTAGATAATTAGGTTTATTTATTTATTTATTTGTTTATTTATTTTTAGAGGCAGTACTAGGCATTGAACCCTGTGCACGCTGAGCATGCGCTCTACCACTTGAACCATATATCCGTTCCCCACCCCAGGTATGATGATGATTAACCCCATTTTATAGAAGAGGGTGAGGCCCAAAGAGATGAAATAACTTGCCCTTAGCTAGCAGAGATAGAGCCAGGATATGAACCCAGGGAGTCTTCCTCCAGGGACTGCCCTTGACCACTCCATGAATCAATTGAGGCTTTTGGAGTTTAGGTAACTATGGTTGCCAAATGGCAGAGCTGGGTTCAGATCCAAGTGTATTGGATTCCAAGGCTCATGTTCCTTCCACACTGCATGCTTGGGAAGGAATGGCTGGCTCCTAGAGACAATTTTCCTGAAAGACAGTTTTTGGTTACCCCCTTGATGTTTTTCACCATAATCCACCCCGCACCTGTTCTGCTCCGCTAAGGAGAGACGAAGAGCTCATTTCTTGCACCTGCTGCAGATGAGGCACTGTGCCAGATAGAGAAAGAAAAAAAGTGGGTACAGCTCAGTGGTAGAGCACTTGACTGCAGATAGAGAAAAACAGAGGGGAATCAGGGCTCTGCTGTGTAATTTCCCCCTTTTTGTACATCTCCCTGTCTCCAATCTCACTCCCTAAAGAGTTTTTGGAGTCAATAAGAGAGATAGACAAAAAGTACAAGAGTACTTGAGGAAGTATTAATAGCAAAAAAAACTGCTCTAACCAAACCCCCCAGGGGTTTGGTTGGTTGTTTATTTTTTTTTAATTTGGGGGTAGAGGAGGGCACAGAGTGGCTGAGACAGTCATCCAGAAGCCCACATAATTCACTTCTTGTTGGAGGCACTGTTATTTTCTATTCATTTCCAAATTAAGTTGTTTTCTCATTTTAAAAGTAATATGTATTTAATATATAAAATTTGGAAAATAAAAGTATAAAAAAGGAAAAAAATAAATGCACCCTACTACTGGGGATAGCCACTTTAACAACTTTGGATAATTCCCAACCATTCTGTATTTATCGTCACATCCCTGGGTGTTCATGTAACATGTCAACACAGAGAGATATATATAAATCCCCACTTAAATTGAAAAGACAGAAATGGGATAATTTCATACTCTGCCATTATATCATGAAGATTTTCCTCAGCATTGGTCTTGATTTTTAATAGCCAGATATTTTACTCTGTGGACCTGCTGTAATTTGTTTACATTCCCTACTATGGAAATTATGCCTTCAATTTTTCACGATTTATAAAAGACTTTAGTATATAAAGCTGTCTACATCTATCAGATACTTCCTTCAGAAATTATACTTTTAAAAATTAACAACGTATGTATGACTGAAACATGATGCTGCACACCAGATATTGACACACTGTAAAATGATTATACTTCAATAAAAAGAGAATGCAAAAAATTTTTTTAAATTAACAAGGAACTCATGTTACGTACAGAAAAACTGGAAGACACAAATAAGCAAAAATCAAGTCAACTGTAATTTCTCATTTTAATACTTTTGTGTCTATCACTGAGACTTTTTTAATAATACTTTTGTGTCTGTCACTCACTTTTTTATATGAAACATACATGGACACAACACATAGATTAAGATGGGATCATACTATTAATAATAAAAGTAACAGTTACTAAGACTAGTTATCATGTACTGAGTACTTACCACATGCCAGGCACTGTGATTTTATTATTTAATCCTTGCAACCACTTTATGTATTAGCTCAGCAGTTCCCAAACTTGTCTGCATGTCGGAGTCACCTGGGAGGCTTCAAAATTCCTGAGCACTGCATCCCATCCCCAGAGATAACGGATTTAATCCACCTGGGTGAGCCCTGGGCTTGGGTGGGCTTCAGCGATCCCCAGGTGATCCTGATGAGCATCCAAGGTAGGAACTGTTAGGTTCGCTGCTATTTTATCCCTTTTTTAACTGATGTGGAAGTTAAGGAACACTCAGGTAGGTAACTTCCCACAACCATGTGGCTGATAAAGCTGGGATTTCCATCCAGCTCTATGCCTAGAGCCGACACTTTAAACTGTTAATAATTTGAGACCTGCTTTTCCCCACTCCCCACCATTTAACACCATATCATGAACCTATTTCTATGTTAATAAGTATGACTCCACATTATCATCTTTAATAACTATAGAATTCCATTGTATTGATTCATCAGAATGCAAGGGTTATCAATTTTCCCCACTAGAGAAAATGCTACAACGTATATCCTTATTGATACATCTTTGTGCACATCCTTCATTATTTCCTTAGGATGAACTCCAAGAAAAGGAATGACTGGGTCAAAAGGTGAAGACGTTTTTAAAAGCTTTTGATAAATCTGGCCAAATTGATATTCCCACTAGGCATGTATGTGAATGCCTGCTTCCTCATGTCTCTGCCAAAGCTGTGTTCTCTCATTTCTTTTTAATTACTGCAAATTATGTTTGAAAAAATGGTACACCATTTACTTCTCCCTTTCTTTGCTACTAAGAGGGAACATTTTTTCACATTTATTGGCCATTTGGATTTTTTTATGTATTTTTCTCCTCTCATCCTTGGCACATATTTCTAGTAAAATATTTGTATTTTTCTTATTGTACTGTAAGTCTTTATAGATTAATTAAAAGCCAGTAAATAAATGCATGGAAATTCTAGAGCTGAAAATTCAATATCTTATATTAAGAATTTATTGGATATGCAAAATAGAAGCAAAATAGTAAGATTGTGAACAAAAAAAAAAAAGTTCACTATAAATACCCAAACTGAAGACAATTGGGAAATTAGTGAAGAAGAGTCTTTTAGCAATTTATTTCTAGTTTTCTCATTAACTTTATTCATGACTTCGTGTAGAAATTTTTAATTTTCATACAGTTGATGACATTACTATTCCACCTTTTATATTATGCATACAAATATCTTCCCTATTATTATATAATTATAGAGATTATAATTATAAAAATATAAAGGTTATATAAATATTCCCTATACAAGTATTATAAAGATAATTATAAAAATATAAAGATTATAGAAATATCCTATATTTTCTGAGTTCCTTTATCATTTCTCTTTTTTTTTAACTTTTAATTCTTTAATGCAGCAGTTCCCAAACAGGATTACACATCAGAATTACTTACAGAAGTTCTTTAAATGCTCATGTCTTAAGATTGAATCTCAATTTGCAAGGATGGGACCTGAGCAGGAATATTTTTTTTTTGACCATATAGGTCCTTTTTTAAAAATTTTAATGTCTTTATTTTTTAATTTTTTATTTGCATTATTTTCATTGGAGTATAGTTAGTTTACAATGTTGTGTCAATCTCTGGTGTACAGCATACTGTTTCAGTCATACATATACACATATATTCATTTTCATATTCTTTACAATTATAGGTAGGAATATTTTTAAAAGCAATTCCAATGCCCCTCTCTCCTTTCTTAAGAAACACTATTTTACACCTTCGAAATTTATGTTGATGTCCTTTTTCCCCAATTACTCCAGCACATTTGTTAAGCAAGGCATTTCTTCAAGTTGAAATGCTGCCTTTATCCTTGTTGGTAAGTTCTGTGAGAGCAGAGACCACAGCCGATTTTCCTGACCATTGATTGCATCTCTAGCCCTCAGCACAGTGCCTTGTGCACAACTGGTGCTTGATATTAATTGAAGAAATAAATGACACCTGACAGCACAATCTCCACCCTCATCCCACTCCACACTGGCTAGTACTCTCGTCAATATTTTCTTGACTATCAGTCCAATCAAATTGATGTTATTAATGATGGCCTTGAGTTATTCAGTCATGCTCAACACACTCTGTTTAAAGTGGCCAGGAAATGTATTAGAGGACTCCATCCAACGAAGCCAAAATAATAATGTTGGCCAATTTTCAGAAGAATGTGACTTCTGATCAGATTCTCCATGGAGGAACTAGATAGCACTGACCCGAGAGATTAACGACACTTGGCTTCCTCTAGCTCTTCGAGTTCCTCTACCAGCTCCAGAGACTGACTCAGAGCTTCCCTGAGCTGGGGACAGACCCAGACATTCCCTCTTCCACGAGTCCACGGAAAGAAAAACTGGAATAGGGAATCAGGAGACCTGGGTTTCAGTCCTGTCACCACAATCATCCTGTTTGATCGTGAGCCTGTCGCTTAACATCTAGGGGTTGGGCTAGACGTTTTCTAAGGATCTCTTCAGATCTGAACCTCTACCTAAAGACCCAAACAGACTACTACAGGGCAGGCCTTCCAAGGACAACCTGAAACTCCCTCCACAGAAGAGGGTCCCAGTCCTATTCCGGGCTATAGCAAATAATGGTGATAGAAGTAGTAACAGTAATAGAATAGGAGTAATAGTAACAGCCATTGCTAAATTTTACTGAGCACTTATTATATGCTAGACAATATTCTAAACCTTTTACTAATAATAGTGGCACACATACTTACATGCCACTTACTATGTTCCCAGCATTTTGCTTAATATTAATTTAATCAATCACCACAACCTTATAAGGTGAGTTCTACTGGTACCTCTATTTTACAAAGGAGAAAACCGAGAGACAGAGAAGGCCTTGCCCAAGATCTCACAACTACCAAGTAATGAAACCAATGGAGTTGAGCTCAGACCCATACTTTTAACTCCTCTTCCATACCACCACCCAAACTATCATTGCAACTATGCTCGTCACTTCAGAGGTTGCACAAAACAGAGTGAGTTGCAGTTACTTATATGGAATACTCCCTTCTTCACTAATGCAAGAAAAATTGTTTTCCTCCGAAGTAATTTTAAGCAGATCAGACTTCAGGGCCTAAGACGGCAAAAATATATTACTTATTAAGAAATTATGACATTCGTGTTAAGAATTGTGATCCATTAAAATGTCTCATTAACAAATAAATCATTAACCACTTAATGACATTGCCATTAAGCAGAAAGAAAACACACCAGCTCTTTACGCCTCATTAGGAACAAAACTTTAGAGCCCCACGAGCCCAAACTCCAATTCCAGACTCTCCGAACTGTCTTTTCAACATCAACCTGACGGCTCGCAGGTGTCTCAAACAGAACAGGTCAAACCAAATGCAGGACACTGACTTCCCACAGTGCCCACGCCCTTCTCACCACCCTGTAAGTTGGCCATCTCATTGGCGCCATCCCCAGGCACCCAAACTGGGTGTCAACCCAAGCTCGGTTCCTCTGGCATCCAGTCACAGACCGTTTCTAGAATTCATCCCATTCTATCTCTGCCCCTGCTGCTGGCTCAGACTCTCACCATCTCTCCCCTAAACCACTATGCCGGACACATCCCATTTGGCTCTGGGCTTTCACTCTCCCTGGCTCCAACCCCACCTCGACGCTGCCGCCAAAGTAATCTTTCGCAAACAAAATCTGATTATGTGACTTCTCTGTTTAGAATCTTTGTCTTCGGGATCAAGTGGAAAATCCTTCCTGGAATATACAAGGTTCTTTATTATCCGGCCTCTGACTACCTTCCCGGCTTCATCTGAGGTCGTGGCCCACACATCTCACACGAGGCCAACCGAGCAACTGGGAAGTTCCCAAACAGTGCTCCTCTGTCTGCCCAGAATGCAATTCTCTCATTCGCCCCTCCGGCAAACTCCCACTCATCTTGTTCAGCCCAGCTCAAAATTCAGAGTTCATCACACTTTTCTCTGGGTTACTATCGCATTTTATACCTCTCCCTATGATAACACATATTCAACCTGACGCCATTATTTGTTTATATGCTTGTCTCTCCCATAAGACAAGGAACTCTCTAGGTGTCTGCATCTTATGCATCTCTGTATTTTACTTCTTTTTTTTTCCTTTCTTTTTTTTAAATCAGTACCTTTTGGGAGGGGGTGATTAGGTTTATTTATTTATTATGGAGGTACTGGGGATTGAACCCAGGACCTCATGCACGCTAAGCATGCACACTACCACTGAGCTACCCTCCCCCTGTATTTTACTTCTTGAATGAAAGGATGTCTCAGGACTTAAACAAGAATATCCAAACTGCCCCTGATAAATGCCCACTGTGTGAGTCAAAGCAGGTGTAACAGGCCGAATCTCATTTCAACGAGTATCTTTAAATTGACAACCGCCGCATATCAAAAATACTTGTGACAGCTGTAACCACCAGGAGACAGTTTTCAAAGATACATCGGACCACCAACAAACCTACCTGTTGACTATTTATAGATATTCGTGCTCCTGTCATTCTCCTCCATCTAAGAGGTCCTTCACCTTTTGCGGGTCACAGATCAATGTGGGCAGTGTTTGTCCACCATTTCTTAAGTCCATACTCCCTTTCGATAAACATAAAAATGCCCCCCACCCCTGGAGATTTTGATACTCTCCCAAAGGGTGCAATTTGCAACCCCACCAGAAATACAAAGTAACTTTATATGTGGTAAGATTTCACAGGTTCACAAAGAGATATAATCCATTAGGCAAGTTGAGCTTGGCTCTCAGGTTGCTGCACAGTATGAAAACAGGCATTTTCCTTCTATTACCAAAAATAAACACTGTAACATTAGATACCCTTTAAAATCTTTTTTGGGAAGAGGAAGCCAGGGAGGTGCTGACATCTGTCTCCCCCACCTCTGAGAACCTTATGATGGAAATTTGCCAGAAACAAATAAAAACCAGAAATATGGGGGTGGGGGTGGAGGTTGGGTATATCTTGGTGGTAGAGTACATGCTTAGCATGCACAAGGTCCTGGGTTCAATCCCCAATACTGCCATTAAAAAAAAAACAGAAATATGAAAAAATGTCCTCCGTTTCCTCACACATAAACCCCACAAGCTCATGTTCAAATGAAGAGAGTTCTGTTACAATGCTTCTGGCACTACATTTTCCTGCTACTCTGCCCCTCCCCCCCACACACACCCCTCCACCCCTTCTTTAAAATGATCTTAACTTTTAGCTAGCAGCAACTCCTTTTAAACTAACACGCTTGGTCCCAGCAAAGACAAAGGGTTAAATTAAAGAAACAGCTAGCTGGCTGCCTGCCACTGGCTTGGGGGTTGGGTTGGGATGGAGGATAGAGGAGGAGGAAAAAGCAGTGGGAGAAATAAGTGCTAACTTCTTACCCTGCCACATGGCCATCTTGCTGCTCTTCTCTTCCACGCTGGGATCTCAGGCTCAGAGGTTCCCAGACCCGCCCCCCTCTCCAGTTTTGGAGGGAGACTTGACTGGGATGGAGATGCAACAGCAGCTGTGTTGTCTTGTTTTCTGCAAGATGCTCAAGGCCCAAACCTGAAAAGTGTCAACAGAAAAATGAATACCTATATGAAAAACAAAAACACGTTCATAGGTAAACAACAAGTTTCTAACGTATGGCACAGGGAACTAGACTGAGTATCTTGTAGTAACCTATAATGATGAAGAATATGAAAAGGAATATATGTATGTATACATATGACTGAATCACTATGCTGTGCACCAGAAATTGACACAACATTGTAAACTGACTACACTTCAATCAAAAAAATAGAAAAAAACACATTCAAATCCTTGAAAATTACCTCCTGCAGGCACGGACAGGGTCGAGTTTCCTCTTAAGCAGCAAGGTATAGCCGAAGAAAGAATGCGGAGATCGCGTAATATTGCAACCGAGTGCTGTCTGATTCTGCATGAATCACTGGATCTCCAGTAAATGGCTTTCAGAATCTCAAAGGATGACTGGTTGGATGAGATAACCATTAAGTGTCTCTCCCTTATTGAAATGTCACAATTTGGGGAATGAAGAACAGCATAATATCATGCCTTCCCTCAACGCCCCCCCCAAATGCCCAACTTTACATTCAAAAAATATTAGAAAGGAGAGCAAATTTTGCAACTAAAGTTTTCAAGTAGATCTCATAGAGGAAAAGAAAAGAGGTGTAATAAAACATGAATATATATTGATGGATGTGTGTTTATTGCCATTTTGAATGAAAAATATGAAAATGAATATATGTATATATGTGTATCACTGGAACATTATGCTGTACAGCAGAAAGTGGCACATTGTAACTGACTGTACTTCAATTTTTTTAAAAAAAGTGAAGAGCAATGTCCTTTGGGTCTTGGGTCTTCCTCTCCACTCCACTTCATTATACTTTCCCACTTTCCCAATGTCCTGTAGGGAGCATAGATTGCTTTTCAAATCAGGCAGGAAAAGATCCAAAGGAAAAGAAAAATGCAAAAACAGAATGCCAATTTAAGTAAGGCCAAATTGTTTCAGATAATTCCTATTGTTAAAATGTCAAATTCAGTCTTAGGACAATACCATTTGCAAGGATATGAAAGACGCTAGAAAGGGGGAAAAATGATAGGTCTGACTACTTCGTTTGATTCTGAGGTTTAATAATATATTAAACACTTTGTCCATTTAAACAAGTTCTTAATTAGCACATTGATCTTTCTTATTTGGCATACAAGCCAATCTGATTTTTCTAATGAAAAAAGTCCTCACCTTTTTGACCTGGTGAACTTCAAAGCAGATTGCTATGTCCATAGCTTTTCTATAAGCAACACCTCCACCCAACGAAGTGAAAGCGCTCACGCATACATACTGAAGACTAATAGGAACATGAGAGCCATCATTTGGCCTTTTTTAAGTGACTTTTTTTTTAAGGACGAAAGTGTGAATGTGCTTCCCAAAAAGCCAAGAGAGAAAAGACAATGCTTTGGATAAGGAAAGGCTCGCAAAGTCCAAGAAAACTAGGAACTCACAAAATCCCAGGATGAATTCGCCAGGAAAAAGCGCTCTGATGACTTATCTGGAACCCGGGACAGTTTGTTTTGGTTTGCCTTTTTTCCCCCTCGTATTTAGCGTGCAGTTAAATAGTACTGAGCCGCGCCTCGTGGGGCCAGGAGAATTTAACATCTCCCAAGTCAAACTCGTGTAGCTGCTCATAAACGTAAGAAGTTTCTGTAAAGCAGATTCTTAGTGCCTCTTCATGCTCCACACTTCTGGATTTCCCTCACTTATTAGGGGTAGCTTACACTGACGTTATCACACGGGCACACGTACAACTTCACCTGGCACTGCAGAAAACTGATTTGCTCGGAAAGGTTAATACGGTAAAGGCGCATCAACGTGAAGGTAAAGTTTTCCCCTTCTGGGTGAAGGCGCTCAAGCGCAAGCCTGGCAAGTCTGAAGAGAACCAGCTCCCCGAGTTAAGTGGGAAAAGGAAAATGCAGCAACTACTTTTCCGAGAGTCTGGACTCTGCTTCACTACGACCCACACAAACCTGCCAGTCCAGAGCAAGAGAGAAGAATGGGGCCTCAATAGGGCTTTACCAGCCAAAGTCACCCTGCCTCAGTCCTGGAAGGGGGACGTCTGCAGCTAACCTCCTCCATTCAAAAGCGAGGCAGGCTTGGCGCGGCTCCTCGAGGAAACTTCGCTGGGACAGCGCAGGGACCCAGGCTCAGAGAACAGGGCTGGGCTCCCGGAAAGATGCCGCCCTGCACTGGCCAGAACTGGCTGCTCTAACTCCCCCGAGTGCCAGGCGGCGGCGGCCGGGCACGGGGAAGCCCCATCTCCAGGGAGTCGAGCCAGCGGGGGAGCGCTTCCCCTGCGTCGCTGCGCCCAGGGGGTGATCCGAGGGTGGGCCGGGGGCCAGCGGCCCACCAGGGACCTGCTGGGGTCGGGACAGCCCATTGGTCTTTACCTGTCGCCGAGGTCAGCAGCGGCGGAGCCCGCGTCCGCCGCCGGCGGGCCGAGCGCTCAGTCGGCTCTGGCGTCCGGGACACTAAGTTGAGCTAGCGCCCCACGTAGCCGGCAGAGCTTCATTCACAGCCCAGCCGGGAGGAGGGGGAGCGGAGCGGGCGCGCGGCTCATGTGACAGGCGCCTCGCAGGGATCGGCCAGGCACGGCCGCCGTCTGCGCGTGCGCGCCCCGGCCAGCCCTCTCCGCGCACCTCCGCGGAGCCCGGGAGGAGGTGATACACGCCCGGGAGGCAGCAGGGCGGGGAGAGCCGTGGCGAAGGCGGTGCTGGGAGGAGTTTCCGCGCGCGCAGCCGCAGTAGGTCGGCCTTGCTCGCTGCCATATTTAATGAGGACTGGGCGGGTCCTAACCCAGGGCGGGGCGTGTTAATTGCTTTTGAAAAAGAAATACTCTTTTATGTTTCACTGCGAGCCAGCGGTACGGTTTTTTGGTTTTGTCCTTAGAACAAAACTGTTTATCCTGAGCTTTTGGCCCACCGAATAGTTAGTAGTAGAAATCTAATACTAATTACATTAGCTCACGTATTTTTGAGCCTCCAATTATATGTCAGGCACTGTTCTGTGCCCTTTACTTTTTTTCATCTCATTTAATGTGCACAGTAACCCCACTGGGGTACGTACTATTATTTCGCCACTTTTATTCATAAGAAAACAGAAGCACAGAAAGGTTAAGTAACTTGTCCGAGCTCACATAACAGTAGTAGTATGAATAGTGATCAAATACAGTGATGTTTATAACAGCCAACTTGATCCTCATAGCAGCACTGGAAAATCTACCCTGCAATTTTTGGTATTATCTCCAATTTAAGAATTGCAAAACAGAGGCTCAGAAAAGCAAATGTCATAGGACTAGTAAGGGATAGAAACTGGGATTCCCACCTAGGTCTACCTGACTCCAAAGCCCTTGCCCTAGGATTAGCCCCTCGTTTTACAAAAGAGAAAACAAGCCAATGGGGGTACGTTGACCTACTTAACATGATCCAGCTAATTATTAATTGGCAGGACTGAGACCGGAATTTATATAATCAATCCAGGTAATCTAACTGGAACCCTGGAACTCTAATTCAGAGTCTACTATAGTGAACAATTTTGAACGCCTACTTTCGGCAAACTAAGTGGTAAGGGAAACAAAACCTGCATCCTAAACCAATCAGCCCAAGGCCACCAAAGACAAAAAATCTAATCAGAAGAGTCTGGCTTTTTGACCCATTGCAACGAGGGAGATTGCACACCAGAGGAACCACAGGGCATCTCACCAAACAAAGAAAAAGAGTTATTATGGTATTGGGGGGAAGGGTGGAGTTTAAGTGAATTTTAAATGAAACATTGTTTTGTTTTGGTAAGCTCAAAACAGGGCTGTGTGAAGTGGTCAACGACAGGTCTGGACTTCGAAGTGAACCGAGTCCTGTTTCCTTGGGAACCAGAAAGTAAAGATAGATGTGGAATGTTGTGTCCAGATACCCCTTATCTGAAGGTCTGCACCTGGATTGGAAATTGAGGCTGCTTCTCTGGGTCCAAGAAATTTATGTCCTCCAGACAAAATGTGGGATGTTTTATTCTCACTGATACGATTTCAAGCAGCAAAGTTTCTGATAGTCTATGATTGTAGAAAACAAAGTTTCTCAGTGAACAAAAAACATGGCGGTAACTCAAATAAGAGGGTTGTTATCCTCTCTTACAGCTGCAGCATGTCGTGGGGAGAAATATTGTTCCCTGTTAAATTTGCAGCTGGTTTTATCTATGGCTGTTATGGCAGCCTGATGAATGGACAGGATTTTGCTTTCACAGTCCAAGCTCATTTTTACTTTCTCACCTGGTAACATTTAGTCCCTACCTTCAGGCACTCACAGTATATAGGTAGGTGGGTGGGTGGGTGGAGAATAACCATAAGTATGTAAGAATTGGGGCAGGTTGTGCTGAATCCTCTGATGATGGTAATTGTAAGTGGGGGTAACACTTCCTATAAAGGTGTGCAGGCAGCAAATCACATATGAAGACCTATTGAGTCGTCCTCTGTGGTTGAAGCTTAGGGTAAACAAGTGTACGGAAGTTGTAGGAGGTGTAACCAGAAGGTAAATCAAGTCTCAATTTTGGAAGATCCTGAGTGTTGGACTGAGATATGTACTTAATTAAGAAAGTGATTGAAAGAAAACTAAGGTTTTGGAGCAGGTAATCCCTTTATTGGAAGGCTTTTTTTTTTCTTTATGAGGGTACTGGGGATTGAACCCAGGACCTTGTGCGTGCTAAGCACACACTCTACCACTAAGCTATACCCCTCACCCCATAATTAGGGTATAATTGACATACAACATTATAGTAGTTCAAAGTGTGCTAAATGATTCGCTATTTGTATCTATTGCAATATGATTACCACAATAAGTCTAGTTAACATCTGTCACTCTTCTTTAAGAAGGTAAATTGGGGTAATTGTTCAGGGAGAGGTTTGTTTGCTTGTTTGCTTTTGTCACTGCAGGATAGGAGAAACCAGAGCTTATTTGTAAGTTAAGCAGGAAGAGCCACTATTGAAACAAATTGAAGAGGCAAAAAAAAAAAAAAAAATGGGGGCAAAGAATGGAGTATAAAATACACGGGGAGATAGAAATGAGATGCAAAAGACAAGATAAGCTTGGGAAAGATGCCTTTTCCTGTGAAACCATCAAAATAGGGTTGAAGGAGAGCATCTGGTTGGAAACTATCTCTGTAAAGTAAGGAAATATTAGCTTTACTTGGAGTATAGATTTATTTGGGAGAGCTTGGGCAGGAGTGATTTAGTATGAGAGGGGCTGCAGTACACACAGATTACCACATGGTGTCGCCACTGACCGCTGACAATTTGGAGGGCTCCAGTTGGGGATTTTAGGAGTACGTTTCGAAAAAGAACATTCTATCTTTTCCAGTTTGCAAAACAAAACCAGTTATGGGAATGGGTTCTGGAGCCAGACTGCCTGGGCTCAGAACCAACCGGACTCAAACACTTACTGTGTCACCTCGTTCAAGTTTCACTCTCCAGTTTTCTTCCCTGTAAATTGGATAAGATAAAATGTATTAATAGATGTAAAACAGTTGGGGAAGATTAAATGCACAATAAATGTGAGCTAGGATTACTGTTGGTGGTGGTGATGATTAATAAAACTTCTTTGGATCCACAAGTGTTGCAAGAGCTATTATATGGTGAGTAATAAATGCCTGTACAGCAATACCTATCCAAGCAAAGTGGTTAGAATGTGGAGCTAATGAGGCAAAGTTAATAATTTAATCAGGAGGTATGGATTCTGTTAACTGTGTTCTGTTGCCCATGAGAACCTTAGCCAGGTGCCCCGCAAGTGTGTATACAAGGTCACAAGTGGATCTGGGCAAAAGAGTGTAGATAGATCAACATAAGTGAGACCCTGTACTCTCCTCCCCCTTCCTTGGAAAAAATTGAAACAATGTCCTGTCCCACCCCCCACAGTGGTCAACAGACTTTTGGTCAAAAGCCATTTTGGGTCTTCCAAAGTAAAGAGTAAACACAAGGTGATCTTAGAAGTCAATCATAAAGAAAGAATAAAACAATGAGTTTCTCTGTATTATAAAAGGTAGCACTTTAGAGTTCATTTTTCAAAAGAAAAACCTCCAGAGCAGTTGGTCACGGTGACACCAAACTGCCTGTCCAAAGCACCTTTATCTTTAATTTTGAAATTGTCATTGCAAATCCAGACTGAAATAGTTATGAGTCCATCGCCACATAAAGGAGTAAGTGAATATTTCTGGTATTGTCCTTATTTCTTTATTCTACATTTTTTGGAACCCTTACTATTGTGCCAGGCACCGTGTTAGCCCCGAGAAATACTAGTTTTAAAATAAAATACCTAGGGTGCCCAAGAAATGCCTGGAACAGTTCTAGAAAAAAAATGGGAAAAATGAAAAGAAATGAACAAAGTTCTCTAGCTCAGTAGGTTAAGAAATTCTGAAAAATGATCTGGGATCATTTGTAATCACCTTGTACCTGGAGAGCTGAGTATCAAAATTAACAAATGGCTTCTAGAACATAATGGTAGGTAACATCATGATTGGAGAAACACTACTGAAAATTACAGTGATATACCATCAGTAAAACATACAAATGTTGGTAATATACTGTGTTGACAAAGCTGGAGGGCCGGAAGAATCCTTTCATAAGTTGCTGGTGAGAGTGCAATTAGTCAATTGAGGACAATTTTGCGATAATTATAAAATTACAAGTACATGAGGCTTTGATCCCCAAATTCCATTTTTAGGAATTTCTCCTTCACTTATGTTTGCATAGGGGTAAACTGTTGTCTGCAATTGTTTGTAATAATAAAAAATGAGAGACAACCGGATCTCCCTCAACAGAGGATTCATCAAATAAAATAATAGTACATCTCTCCAATGAGAAAGCTCTTTGTTTACTTATATGTAAAGTTCTATGAAAAAAGCAAGTTGCAGAGCTGTGTACGTTCTCAATTTTGTACCATGGAAGTGTATAACCTGTTCAATTATGTATCTTAAAAAGTAATATAAAAAATTTTGAATAGCCTGTCAAGTATTTTTAAAATTTTTTTCAAATCATGCTTTTGTTTCCCCTTCCAGTTTTATTAAGATGTAATTGACATAATTGACACACATTGTATACTTTTTGGGGTGTGTGGGGGAGTTAATTAGTTTTTTTAATGGAGGTACTGGGGATTGAACCCGGGACCTCATGATTGAACCCGGGAGCTCGTGATTGAACCCGGGACCTCGTGATTGAACCCAGGACTTCATGCATACCAGGCATGCACTCTGCCACTGAGCTATACCCTCCCCCACAAGAATAGTGTTTAGATTGAAGAATGAGCTGGTCTGCTTATAGCCTTAGTGTCAGCTAAAGAAAGAGCCTATTAGCCTGTGAGCATATACTAAAAAGGTCTATATTATGCAAAAACCCCGTCTTTATAATTCTCTAGTTGGACCAAGAAGAATTTTTAACATATGGTTTTCGTGAGAAAGTTGGTGTTTTAAAAATCCCATATCAGATTGCCCTCTATTTGAGAGGAAGTCCAATTCTGTCTAGATTAGAGCTGCTAGCATCTAAGGGGGCAAATAGGAGAGTTCGTTTAGGGAGTGTTTTTGAGAATTTGCAGGTCTCTAATCTGTATTCCATCCAACTGTGTTGAGCCTTCTGTTCTTTGCAGGAGTGGAAGCACAGAGCATAACGGTGGTAGTTTCTCAGAACCAGTGTGATCCCTGCTCACCCACTACCGTGAGAGCTCCTTGAGGGCACGGTCCATGTCCTTTCTATTCATCACAGCTGAGCCTTTCAAACCATTTGTGGCAAAGGACCATTTCCCCCCAAATCCATCGTGTACCAAAACTTTTATAAAATACAATAAAAATGAATTGCTAGAAAAATGAAATCAAAACAAAGATAGACAAAATACAAGCCCGATTCTTTTACGATTGTAGTCAACAGACATGAGACTCCTCTGTCAAGTTTTTGTTAAGGTTTCGAAACATTTACACTCAATTTCTTGTGGCGGATGAGCCATAAACAGTTTGTGGACTGGCGCTGGGCCAGCGACCACACTTTGAGTAAGTATTGCCTTACAGAACCACCGTAGTGCCTAGCTCACAGTAGGCATTTGAAAAATGCGGGGTTGGCGACATCGTTCTTCCAGTGCTTTCTATTTGCGGAGTGTTTGCACATCTCTCTCCCCCTTCTACCCTCACACCACCTTCAGAATTAAGTGGAGCAGATTTTATCGTTCCCATTTGACAGAAGAGAATGATTGAAGCATGTAGATTAAGTGATTTACCTGCTCTGAACAATCCAAATTAGTCTGTGACTCCTATTGCACTTGGCAGCAGGGGCATTAAAAAAGCCCTCCAGTCAAAGAGAACCTCCCAAGAATTCCACCAATTAGAAAAACTCGCCTTAAGCTTTCCAAAAGACCGTGCATGACGTGATGGAAAGAACACAGGGTCTGATCAGAGAGCTAGCTTGGAATCTAGGCTTGAGCAAGAGATTTTTACCTCTGAGCCGGTTTCCTTATCTCTAAAGTGAGAATAATGATAGCTTCTCCACAAAGCTGCGCTAAGAACTCAATGCTGAATGGAAATAGCCAGCTACAGAGTTCAGAAATAATGGCTATTATTAAAATCAGGCTGGGTTTAGAAGGACCCGCATGAAGGACTTGCTCTGTGATCTAATCACGTGGGATGCGCGCCATCTACTGGTGGAGTAGAGAACATGGCTCTGGGATAAGAATGTTGCTCTCTGTTACAAATGGGATCACTGAACCGAATCGTGCCCATCTTGTCTTTCTTTTTGAGTTGGTTCCTCCTTCCCAACAGCAACGAGATGCCTCTTCTGCTCGAGGGTGAAAACCAGGTTGGAAACATGGTCTTCCACCTCCAACTGGCAGTAACAAGGCCACGCCCCCTTTCCAACATGGTATCAGAGGTCAGCTAAACAGACGATTTAAATATAAGACCCAGAGTTTCATCACATAACATCAAAAATGTCCAGGATGGAAATGAAATAACTTGTCATAACAAGAAACAAGGTAATCTCAACTGAAATAAAAAAACAAGCAACAGACACCCAGACCTATGTCACACATGTTGGAATTACGTGACAAGGATCTTAAAGCATTCCACATAAAAATGCTTTGAAGAGCAGTTCTGAACAGGTTTGAAATGAAGGAAAAATAGAAAGTCTCAGCAAAGAAATAGATGATATAAAGGAGAACCAAATAGAAATTTTACTCTTAATATAGCTTTTTATTGAAATATGGTTGATTTACAACATTATATTAGTTTCAGGTATACAGCATAGTAAATGATTCAGTATTTCTGCTGATTATCCTCCATTATAGGTTATTACAAGATAATGGCTACAATTCCCTGTGCTATACAGTATATCCTTGTTGCTTATCTATTTTATACATAGTATAAAATCCCATACCCCTAATTTGTCTCTCCCCTCTTCCCTCTCCCATTTGATAACCGCAAATCTGTTTTCTATACCTGTGAGTCTGTTTCTGTTTTGCATATACATTCCTTTGCATTTTTTTAAGATTCCACATATAAAAGCTATCATACAGTATTTGTCTTCCTCTCTCTGACTTATTTCACTAAGCATAATATTCTCTAAGTCCAATCATGTTGCTGCAAATGGCGGAATTTCCTTTTCTATGGCTGAGTAATGTAACACACACACACATACATCTTCTTAATCCAGGCATCTGTTGATGGGCACTTGGGTCGCTTCCATGTCTTGGCTATTGTAAATAGTGCTGCTATGAACATTGTGATACATGCATCTTTTCAAATTAGCACTTTCTCTTTTTTTCTGGATATATACTCTAGAATTAAATTGCTGGATCTAATGGTAGTTCTATTTTTGTGTTTTTGAGGAACCTCTGTACTGTTTTCCATAATTATTGCACCAAATTACATTCCTACCAACAGTGTACAAGGGTTCTCTTTTCTCCACACCCTCTCCAACATTTGTTATTTGTAGACTTTTTGATGATAGCCATTCTGAAAGGTGTGAGGTGATATCTCATTGTTGTTTTGATTTCCATTTCTCTAACAGTTAGCAATGTAGACCATCTTTTCATGTGCCTGTTAGCCATCTGTATGTCTTCTTTGGGAAAGTGTCTATTAAGATCTTCTACCCATTTTTTGATTGGGTTGTTTTTTTAATATATATATATTGAAATGTATGAGCTGTTTGTATATTTTGGACGTTAACCCTTGGTGATCACATCATTTGCAATATTTTCTCCCATTCAGGAGATTGTCTTTTCATTTTGCCTATGGTTTCCTTTGCTGTGCAAAAGATTTTAACTTTAATTAGGTTCCATTTATTTATTTTTGCTTTTATTTCTTTTGCATTAGGAGACTGATCCAAAAAAATATTGTTAAAATTTATGTAAAAGAGTGTTCTGCCTATGTTTTCTTCTAGAAGTTTTGTGGTTTCCATTCTCACATTTAAGGTTTTAAACCATTTTGAGTTTATATTTGTATATAATGTGAGGGAGTGTTCTTATCTCATTGTTTTCCATGCTGCTGTCCAGTTTTCCCAACACCACTTTCTAAAGAGGCCGTCTTTTCTCCATTGTATATTCTTGCCTCCTTTGTTGTGGATTAACTGACCATAGGTGTGTGGGTTTATTTCTGGGCTCTCTATTCTGTTCCACTGACCTAGTGTCTTTTTGTGTGTGTTTTGATTACTGTAGCTTTGTAGTATAGTCTGAAGTCTGGGAGAGTTATACCTCCAGATTTGTTCTTTTTCTCAAGTTTGCATTGGCAATTCAAAGTCTTTTGTGGTTCCATATGAGTTTTAGGATTATTTGCTCTAGTTCTGTGAAAAATGCTTACAGATATTTTGATAGGGATTGCCAAATGGAAATTTTAGAACTGAAAAATACAATGATCGAAATTTTCCAAAATTTGAGAAAAGACACAAACCAATAGCTAAGCAACCCACAAACAGGATAAACCCAAAGAAATCCACACCAAGATACATCATAATCTAACTTTTGAAAACTAAACACAAAAATCTTGATGCCACCAAGTGAGAAATGAACTATTTGAATGAAGGCATGTTTCTCATCAGAAACCATTATGCCAGAAGGAAGTGGTGCAACATTTTTCAAGGGCTAAAAGAATAGAAAATATAAAGAACATTCAAAATTGAACAGTAAAAGAAAACAAATACTCTAATGAGAAGATGAGAAAAAACATGAAGAAGCATTTCACTGAAGACGAGATACAAAAGGTAAACACATAAAAAGATGCTCAATGTCACTAGGGTTTAGGGAAATGCAAATTAAGACTATGATGAGGGTGGGAGGATATAGCTCAGTGGTAGAATGCATGCTTAGCATACAGGGGGTTCTGGGTTCAATCCCCAGTACCTCCATCTAATAAATAAATAAATCTAATTACCTCCCAAAATAATTTAAAAAGTAGAATTGGTATTAAAAAAATAATCCTTTAAAAAAGACTATGATGAGATATAACTAGACACCTACTAGAACTGCTAAGCTAAAAAAAAATGATAATACTAAATGCTGACAAGGATGTGGAGAAACTGGATGGATACATTTCTGGTGGGAATGTAAAATGGTACAGCCAGTCTGGAAAATCTTTTAGCATTTTCTTAATAAACTACACATACATTTACCCTATGACCAAGAACAAGTTCAAGGTCCTGTATGAGAAGGGACAGAAGGGACCCGTGACTGCCCAGTGTCACTGCAACAGCCACTTGGTGTCAACCATTAGCCAGAAGAGCTTCCCGTGGAGCCTGCCTCCAGTGAGCTAAGGTGCATGGCCTTCATTGGCACCCAGCTGTGCTTCCAGCACATGATAAGCATGAAGCACTTCATCCTGGCCAGGGCTGCCATGAGGAGCATCTCGCTGCTATGCTACCAGGAGGACAGCAAGATACTGAGCCTTAGGTACTGGGACGACAAGCCCCTTGAGGTGTACAGCATGGACCTCATGGTGGACAAAGCCCAGCTGGGCTTCTGAGTGTCTGCCCGAGACCGCCAGATCGTGGTCTACCTGCACCTGCCGGAAGCCAAGGAGAGTTCCGGGGGCATGTACCTGCTGCGGTGAGCAGACTTCCACGTAGGCACCCAAGTGAACATGATCTGGAGGACCCCGGGCGGAGGGCTACGGAGGGGCCCGGCAAAAAGTCAGTAGTGTGGGAGAACCAGCACTTTCCATAGTTTGTCACACTGGACAGTGGCATTGGGCTTCAGCTGCTGCTGAAGCTGTTAAACAGGCAGACCACCATACTGCCCTGCCACTCTGGCCCCAAGCCCGTGACAGGTGGATGCAGCGGGCCCATGGACTGTCGCATCCTAGAGAACACAGTGCTGACCATCTTTCCCCCAGCTGCTCAGCCGCTGCCTTCACTTGGAAATTGCGGGACACCGCGAGCTGGCCAAGATCAGCATGATGCCTGGCATTGTCCTGGACAAGCTGACAGAGACCTAAGGCATCACCACCCACTTCTAGACCCAGGGACGCTGCACCACCCCTGTGCGCTGCTTCCCACCCACCTTTGTATAAAACACAGGGAAACGGGGAAAGGGAGGGGGGAACAATTGTTACATGCAATAACTTAAATGGATCTCAAGGACATTATGGTGAGTACAAAAAAGCAATCTCAAAAGGTCACGTATTATAGGATTCTGTTTACTTAAGATTTTCAAAATGACAAAATTATAGAGGCGGAGAACAGATTAGTGGTTGCCATGGAAGAATGGTGGCAGGAGGGAGAGGGTGTGGCTAGAAAGGAGCGGCACAAGGGAGATCTTCCCTGTGATGGAACCATTCTATATCATGATTGCTGTGGTGCTTACACGAATCTCCACATGTGATAAAAATGAATCTACACATGGGATAAAAAACAGCATAGAAGTATTTGCATACTTTGTATGAATGTCAGTTTCCTGAATTATATATTATACTATCGTTTGTAACATGTAACTCTGGGGAAAATTTGAGTCAAGTTTACAAAGGACCTCCATAGTATTTTCACAGCTTCCTGTGAATCTATAATTATTTCCAAATAAAAAGTGTTGTTTGTTTTGTTTTGTTTTTTAAAGAATTGGAATAGTGGAATTGGCCATCAAGTATAGACAATTTTAGGGAGGAATTCTGCTGTAAAGGGGAACAGAGAAATGGGGTGGGTAGTGAGCAAGGGAGGGTGGCTCAAAATAAGACTTTTTATGCTTTTTAATGGGAGCAGTAATAGCATGGTTGAAACTGATGGGAAAGACCCTGTAGAAGGGAAAAAAATTATGCTCGAGGGGCAAGAGAGGGGAGAATTGCCAGAAGAGGAGTGGAGACGTTGGCTTCAGCTAAGAGCAGGGACGGTTCATCCATTGTCATAGGAGAAAATGTAGAATATATACATAGATTTAGGTACGTAGGTGGATGAAGTGGTAGAAATTTATGAGCTTTGTTTTCTGATTGCCTCTGTTTTTTCAGTGAAATTGGAAGCAAGGTCATGAGCTGAGAGTGAGGACGGGGGTGGAGGTGTGAGAGGTTTGAAGGGAGACGAGAAGGTATGAAATAGTTGTCTAGGAAACTGGGAGAGTAAATGGACTAGGATAATATTATGTGATTTCCTGGCAACATTAAGTGCCCACTTGAGGTTCGTGGTCTTGAATTTGAAGTGAGAGCGTCATTCTGTGTTTTGCTCCAGCTATGTTCAGCTCCAGGGAGGTAGGAGAGGGGTGGCAGTTATTGGTAATGACAAGATAGAGGCAAGAGATTGCAGTTCGGTGGAGGACAGAACTTGGAAAGAGGATTTCAAGGAACTGAGAGGTTAGGGTGTTAGAAGGATCATGTATTGAGATATTGAAATCACAAAGAATTATGACAGGATTAATTGGAGAGGGTTACAGTGAGATAGAAGCTAACATATATATATACACACACACATATATATATATGATACGTATTATACAATATGAATATAACACAGTCTGTGACAGGAAATTGAAAGATGGGGACTTTTAGGGAGAATAAAGGGAGAATGATTTGAAAGTGGCAGTGAGGGACCTTAGGCTGTGGGAGAAAACATAACCACCGCTTGAGAGGGCTGTATGGTCCTTGGGCTGATCCACATTTCAGTCAGATTAAGAAAGTGAGAGTAGTAGGGAAGGGTATAGCTCAGTGGTAGATCACATACTTTGCATGCACAAGGTCATGGGTTCAATCCCCAGTACCTCCACTAAAATAAATAAGTAAATAAATAAAAACATCATTACCCCCCCAAAAATTTTAAGAAATAGGAAAGTGAGTGAAGCATTCCACAAATAGGGAAAGGATTTGGGGTGGGGGTTGCTGAAGACTTTGAGTTCTAGATAAGGTGACTATATAATTTATCACCCAAATCTGGAAGACACTGAGAATGACAAATGTTAAACTGGGCAAGACAGGACAGTGGCACACCACGTATACATTGGAACTGTCCTAGGCAAACCAAGACTAGAATTCTAGAGGACAAGTGGAAGGATTTCAGGATCTGGAGAGGGCTAAGTAATGAGGTAGGTTAGGTGAATACACTAAATTGCATGGGATTAGAATATGAAATATGCAGATAATGACCAAGGAGTCCCAGGGTTTGGGGGATGACGGACATAAACAAAATTGAAGGACATAAAGAGCTGAGTCCTGGTGATATTAAGTCAGATTGTGGCAAGTCTGTCAGTGTTGAGAGGGAGAAATGGGTGGGTGTTCAGGGCCTGCCCTTCACTCCTACCAATGGAGATGCAGAGTCCCAGGAAAGGGAGTTCTATTCCTAGCCGACAACGACAGCTTCTGGATCCTAAGCCCCACTGGGGAAGGTCTTGATATCTCTGAAACTCTTTGTGCTCCCAGTATGAATTGTTTTGGGAACTAGGACTGTGCTGACTGCAAGTGAGGAAATTAATAGAGAAGCTGAGGATGGAAGAGACAAGGGACTCGGTGATGTTTCCAACAGAAACTGTAGGGAAACACACTAACATTGACAAAAGTATAAAATACCAAGCTGAATAGGAAAAAAACAGAGTCCATCACTGAGATCCAAAAACCTAACTGCACAAGAACAAAATGGTTAAGATGCTGCTGAACTACTCAAGGTCTATTATTCCTCTTTTCTTTTCTATATTCCTCTTTTCTTTTCTATATTCATTCCCCAGGTGAGTTCTTCTATTCTCATGGTTTTAATTACCATCAATATGTCTATGACTTCCAAACGTATCACTCTAGACTTAATATCCCCCCTCAATTTCAGATCATAGATCTACCTGCCCTCTTAGCATCTCAACTTGGATGTCTAATAGATGTCTCAGAGATAACATGTTCAACACTGAACCCCTGATTTTTCCTTAAAAATTTGTTCCACCCCCACTGTGCCTCATCTCAGTTGATGGAAAATTATCCTTCCAGTTACTCAAGCCAAAATTCATTGGCCATAACTTTCACCCTAGTTCTATCCTCAATTCTCTTTGGTTTCTCTCTTTCTCACACCCTGCATCCAATCCATTAGCAAATCCTTTTGATTTTCTCTTCAAAATATATCCAGGATTGTACCACGTCTAACTTCCATCACTACCTCACTGTTTCTAAACGCCATGATCTCTCACCTCAGTTACTGTAATGTTCTCCTGACTGATGTCCCTGATTTTACCCTTGCCACCCTATATTCCTCACAACACAGAAGTCAGAGTGATTCTTTTATAACACAAATCGAATTATGCTACTCCTGTGTTCAAAACCTTCCAATAGCTTCCCCATCTTACCCAAACAAAAATCCATACTCCTTATCATGGCTTACAAGACAGGCCCTATGATCTGTTCCCTGCATAACTCTCCTCTAGACACACTAACTTTGTATGGCTGGGTTTTTTTGTTGGGGGGCGGATTAGGTTTATTTATTTAGTTAGGTATTTTTTAATGGAGGTACTGGGGATTGAACCCAGGATCTCCTGCACACTAAGCATGTACTCTAACCACTGAACTATACCCTCTCCCCTCTATGGCTGTTTTAGAGCTGACATGCTCTTCCTGCCTCAGGGCCTTTGCACTTGCTGCTTTCGCTACCTGGAAAGTGCTCCCTCCCCTATCCCCATCCCACCAGATATCCCCTTGACAACTCCTCCTGTCTTTTGTGTCTCTGTTCATATATCTTGTCCTTCCCTTCTATCACTCCTTCTCAATGTCATCCATTCCCTTAACTCAATTTATTTTTCTTCAAGCACTTTTTACAAGGCTATGTATTTCACTCATTTTATTTATTATCACTTCCTCCCACCAGAATGTAAGTTTCATGAAGGCTAGAATTTTGTCTCATTCATCATTACATCTACAGCCCTAACAATAGTGCCTGGTACATAGCAGGTACTCAAAATTTTGATTGAATGGAGACAAAAGCAGAAAAAATTAAATAGATAGAAATATACTTTAAGTGGTATTATGTACATTTTAAGTAAAATACTGGTTTTAGATTTATTCCTGGATACCTTACCGGGTTTTTTTTCCCTATTGCAAATGAGATCCTTCTTTAAAATAACATTTTAACTGCTAATTGTAACCATATAGGAATTCTATTGACCCTTAAGGGAAACTTGTATCTAGCAACCTGTTGAATTCTCTTATTCTAATAGTTTTATAGATTCTCACAGATCTATAGATAGCCATATCATCTGTGACTTTTATATATTTCATCTTCTTTTTTCACCTTTATTCCTGTTTTTTTTTTTTTTCCTTTTTTCTCATCTTAGTGCATTGTTGGGACCTCTGGTTTAATATTAGATAATAGTGGCACTAGGTTTGATGTAGGATTTTTCAACTTTCTCTCTGTTATGTTTTGTTGTTTGTTTGTTTTTAAATTATGAATGGGTGTTCTTTTTCTCCAACTAAGATGATCATATGGTTTTTATCTTTTTTAAACTATTAGTGTGGTGAATTACATTAACAGATCACCTAATTAAATCACTCTTGAAATGATGGGATAAGCCCTCCTTGTTCATATTTTTAAACATATATTAGGGAATAAATCTGCTTGTATTTTAGCTGGGAGTTTTCATTTATGCTTATAATCAAGATTAGCCTTTAAAATTTTTTATGCCTTGGCTTAGTCAGATTTCGGCATTAAGAGGGGGGAGGGTATAGCTCAGTGGTAGGGTGTATGCTTAGCCTGTATGAGGTCCTGGGTTTAATCTCCAGTACCTCCATTAAATAAATAAATAAATAAACCTAATTACCTCCTCCCACCAAAAAAAAAAAAAAAAAAAAAAAGAAGAAGTAGAAGATTTGGGCATTAAGATTAGTTTAGTCTCAAGAAATTAGTAAATTTGTCCTATTCACCAGGAAATTTGAGGTTATATAATTTTTGAAAGTTGGCTTAAAAAAACTATGGTAAAGTCATTTTGGCTTCATGCCTTCTTTAAGGGGACTGTTTTAAAACTACCAATTTGATTTATTTAATAGTGCTGGTCTATTCGGCTTTTGAAAGCTCTGTATCTATTTTGGATACAAGTCCTTTGTTAAGTATGGATTTGCAAATACTTTATCCCAATCTGAGGCTTGTCTTGTCATTCTCTTAACAACATCTTTCTAAGAAAAGATTTCTATTTCATAAAGTCCAGCTTATCAATGTATTCTTTTATGGCCCATGCTTTTGGCATTGTATGTGAGAAATATGTGCCTAACTCAAGGTTAAAAAAAGATTTTCTGCCATGTTTTCTTACAGAAGTTTTATAGCTTTAGATTTATGAGCATTTTGAGTTAATTTTTACTAATGGAAAGAGACATACATCAAAGTTTACCTTTTTTGCATATGGGTATCTAATCATTTGAGCGCTATTTGTTGAAAATACTGTCCTTTCCTAATGAATTGCCTTTGCATGTTTCTCAAAAATCAATTCTGTGGGCCTATTTTTGGACTCTCTCTACAGTTCCATTGATCTATTTACCAATATTCATGCCATTACCACACTATCTTCATTACTGTTCCTTTATAATAAGTCTTGAAGTCGGTTGTTATAAGTATTCCAACTTTATTCTCTTTTTTCAAAATTGTGCTTGGATATGTGTATCAAATCATCACATTGTGCACCTTAAACTTACACAATGTTAGATGTCAGTTGTATCTCAAAAAAAAAAAACTGGAAAAAATGTAAGCAGGCACCACAAAACTCAGTAATAAATAGAAGTTTAATGCAGTAGTTTTCTAATAATCAAAATTAACACAAAAATCTATATTGAATAAAATATAAAATTTTAAATAAAGATAGAATCTGACCCTGCAGTCAACTGCATATCCTTTAAAAAATTGTATCTGACTAGTCAAGAGTCTTAGAATTAACATATGAACTTTAGAATCTGCTTGTCAATTTCTAAAAAATTTTTCTGTTAGGGTTTTGATTGACAACGCATTGAATTTTTAGATCAATTTGGGAACAATACTGAGTCTTCAGATCCACAATCATGATATACCTCTTGATTTATTTACATCTTTTGTAATTTCTTTCAGCAGTGTTTTCTAGTTTTCAACACGCAGATCTTGCACATATTTTGTTAGATTTTTATCTCTAAGTATTTTATGGTATAGATTTTTTTAAAAAATTCAATTCCAATAGTTTGCAACTAGAATATAAAAATGTAATTGATTTTTTTAACAGAAAAGGAAAGTAAAGAAACAATCCCCTTTAAAATAGCACCCAAAGTAATAAAATACCTAGGAATAAATCTAACCAAGGAGGTGAAAGACTTATACACGGAAAACTATAAACCATAGATGAAGGAAATTAAAGAAGACTTTAAAAAATGCAAAGACATCCCATGCTCCTGGATTGGAAGAATCAATATTGTTAAAATGGTCACACTGCCCAAGGCAATCTACAAATTTAATGCAATCCCTATCCAATTACCCAGGATGTATTTCACAGAACTAGAACAAATCATAATAAAATTTATATGGAACCACAAAAGACCTATAATTGCCAAAGCATTACTGAAGATTTTTGTATATTGATCTTGTATCCAACAACATTGCTAAACTCATTTATTAGTCCTAGTAGCTTCTTTTGTAACTTCCTTAGCGTTCTCTACGTAGACTATCATGTCATCTGAGTGGAGTTTTACCTCTTCCTTTCTACTCTGCATACCTTTCATTTGTCTTGCTTTATTGTATTGGCTAGGACTGCCAGTAGAATAGTGAATATAAGCTGAAAGTAAATATTCTTCCCTTCTTCCTGAACTTGACCTCAAAGCATTCCATCTTTCACCATAAGTATGATGTTACATTTAGTTTTTTCATGGATGCTCTTTAACAGGTTGAGGAGAGTCCTTTCTTTTCTTAGTTTGCTGAGAATGTTTATCATGAAGGGACATTGGATTTTATAAGACACTTTTTCTGAATCTATTGAAGTGATCATATTGTTTGTTCTTTTTTCATCTTTTAATATTGTGAAAGATATTGATTGGTTTTCAAATATTAAATCCTCTTTGTAGTTTTGGAATAAATCACTTGTTCATGATATGCTAGATTATTTGCTAAAATTTTAAGAACTTTTGCATCTATGTTTATGAGAGATTTTAATCTGTAGTTTTCTTTTCTTTTCTTTCAAGTGTATTTGTCTCTTTTGGGTATCCAAGTAATGCTGGCCCCATACCATTAGTTAGAGAGTATTCCTTTATCTTCTATATTCTGGAAGAGTTTATATAGGATTTGAATTTTTTCATAAATGTTTGGTAGAATTTATCAGTGAAGCCATCTTTCCAGAAGTTTACTTTGTGGGAAGGTTTGTAAATAAAAATTTAATTTCTTTATTAGTTATGGGTTTGTATACCTCATCTACTTCTAGGGTGAGCTTCAGTAGTTTGTGTCTTTGGGATTATTTGCCCATTTTGTCCATGCTGCTTCGTTTATTGGCATCATATTGTTCATAATATTCCCTCATTATCCTTTTAATATGTCTAGGATCTGTAGTGATGGTCCCTTGTTTATTCCTGATACAAGTAAATTGTATCTTCTCTTTTTTTCCCTACTCAGTCTGAATAGATGTTTATTAATTATATTGATTCTTTTTTTGAAGAACCTGCTTTTGGTTTCATTGATTTTTTTTCTATTTTATATGACAGTGATTTCTGGTCTAATATTTACTATTTTTATTCTTCTGTTTAATGTGTGTTTTATTTGCTTCTCTTTTTCTAGCTTCCTAAGATGGAAGCTTAGATAATTTATTTGAGACCTTTCTTCTTTTGTAATATAAATGTTTAGTGCTATAAGTTTCCCTTTAAGCACTCTTTTATCATTGCCCTTTAGGTTGATAAGTCATATTTTCATTTTCATTCACCTCAAAATGCTTTCCAATCTCCACTGTGATTTCTCTTCTCTGTCCCATAGGTTATTTACAGGTGCATTAATTCGTTTCCAAATATTTGAGATTTTCCAGATATCTTTATGTTATTGATTTACAATTTAATTGTTTAATGGTCAGAAAACATACTTTGTATTCCTTGAATCCATTTAAATTTATTGAGATTTTTTATGGCTCAGAATTTGGTGTCTTGGTCATATTCTGTATGATCCTTGATAATGCATATTCTGCTGTTTTGGGTGAACTGTTCTATAAATGTTGGTTGAGTCATGTTGGTTGATAGTTTTGTTTACATCTTCTACATCTTTATTGATTTTCTGTCTACTTGGTCTATCATTTATTGAGAGAGGGGTGTGGAAATCTCATACTTATGAATTTGTCTCTTTCTTCTTGAAGATCTGTTTTTATTTCATGCATTTTGAAGTTCAGTTATTTGATGAATTGACCATTTTATCATTATGAATGACATTCTATTTTTGGTAAAATTCTTTGCTCTGAAATCCATTTTTTCCTATGTTAAAAGAGCCACTCCAGCTTCCTTCTGATTAGACAGAATATCATATTCTATCCCTTTATTTCTAATATATTTGTATTTTATATTATTAAAATGGATATCTTGCAAGCAGCACATAGTTGGGTCATGTTTTTTCATCCAATCTGGCAATCTCTGTCTTTTAATTGGGGTGTTTAAAGCACTTGCCTTTAAGGTGATTGTTGACATGGTTACATTTAAATCTGCCATCTTGCTATTGCTTTTCTTTTTATCCTATCTGTTCTTTGTTACCATTCTGTTCTTTTATTGTCTTCTTTTTAGATTAATGAGTATTTTTTGATTCTACATTATCTCCTTTTTAGCTTATTAGATTTAACTTTTTGTTGTGTTACTTTATTAATTTTATTAGGATTTACAGCATACATCTTTTTTTAGTGATCTGTTTTATTTTATTTTATTTATTTTTGGGTGTAATTAGATTTATTTATTTTTTTATTTACTTAATGGAGGTACTGAGGATTGAACCCAGGACCTCGTGCATGCTAAGCACACACTCTATCACTGAGCTATACCCTGCCCTCTACAGCATACATCTTTAAATTATCACAATCAGCCTTGAGGTAATAGCAGTTCGTGTATAGTGTATGAAACTTACAACAGTATCCTTGCCTTTGTGAATTGTTTTCACACATTTTGTTTCTACATATGTTATAAACACCATATTACATTGTTATTCTATTTGCTTTATGCTACTAATGATCTAGTCAAGACATTTTAACAATCAGGAAAAGAAACTATTTACCCACAAAGTTTCCTTTTTCAATCTCTTCATTTCTTTATGTAGATCCAGGTTTCCATCTGGTATTTTCTTTCTGCCTGAAAGACTTCCTTTAGCATTTCTTATAGTACTGATCTGCTGGTGATTAATTACTTCAGCTTCTATATGTCAGCAAAGGTCTTAATTTTTCCTTCTTTTTGAAAATATTTTTGCTGAGTATAGAATTCAACATTGACAATTTTTCTCTCAGTTCTTTAAAGATGTTGCTTCACTCTTTTCTGCCTTTCATGGTTTCTGATGAAAAATGTGTATCATTTTGATATTTGCTCCTCTTTATCTAAGATGTCTTTTCTCTGGTCTCTTTTAGGATTTTTTTTTCTTTATCACTGTGTTTTGAGAAATTTGATTTTGATGTGCTGTAATGTGGTTTTCTTTGTGTTTCTTATTCTCAGAGTCTATTGAGTTTCTTAGATTTATAGGTTTATAGATTTATCATATTTGGGAAATTTGGGGCCATTATTTCTCCTAGTAATTTTTATTTGTCTTTTTCTCCCTCCTCTCCTGGGAATCACACATATATTAGGCTGTTTGCAGTCATCCCACAGCTCACTAAGGTTCTGTTCATTTATTTTCAGACTTTTCTTTGTGTTTCTTTTTGGAATCATTTTTAGTCCTATGTCCTCAAGTTCACTAGTCTTTTTTATTGGAGTGTTTAATCTGCTCTCTCTCTCTCTTTTGGTGAGGTAATTAGGTTTATTTATTTATTTATTATTTTTAGAGGAGGTACTGGGAATTGAACCCGGGACCTTGCACATACTAAGCATGCACTCTATCACTTAAGCTACACCTCCCCACTAAATTTGGGGTGGTTTTTTTGGAGGGGGAAGTTAATTAGGCTTTTATTTATTTTTTAAATGAGGGTGTTAGGGACTGAACTCAGGACCTTGTGCATGCTAAGCACACACTCTGCCACTGAGCTATTCCCTTCCCCACAACCTGCTCTTAATCCCATCCAGTATATTTTCTATCATACACGTATTTTCATCTCTACAAATTCAATGAGTATCTTTACTGATATCAATGTAAGTATCTCCTTAACATACTCCTGCTTTCCTTTACATACATGGAATGTATTTATAGCAGTTATTTTAATGACCTTGTCTAATAACTCTATCATCTATGCCATTTCTGGGTCTGCTACTATTGATTGTATCTTCCTTATTATGAGTTATATTTTCCTACTTCTTTGCATACCTGGTAGTTTCTTACTGGATGCCAAACATTGTGAATTTTATCTTGTTTGGTACTAAATTTTCTGAATTCCTTTGAATGATTTTTAGCTTTTTCTGGGATACAGTTAAGTTACTTGGAATGAATTTGATCCTTTTGAAAGTTGCTTTTAATCTTTGTATGGTAAAATCTGGAAGGGTAAACAAAAATAAAATTGAACTCTCCCTATTGCCAAAAAGGAAAAAGACCTTTTCTCTCTCCCTTTTCTTAGAGATTTTTCCTTGAAAAACCTAGTATTTGTGAATCCATCCTCTCTGCTCCTTTGATATGTATGTAAGTTTTTTTAATTTAAGTATAGTCAGTTTACATGTTGTGTCAATTTCTGGTGTACAGCATAATAGTTCACTCATACATATACATACATATATTATTTTTCATATTCTTTTTCATTATAGATTACTACAAGATATTGAATATAGTTCCCTGTGCTATACAGTAGAAACTTGTTGTTTATGTAAATCTTTTTTAAGGACTAAATAAGCCTCTTGCCAGTCTTATAACCCAGAAATGTTTTTCTGAAGGGACTGGGAGCCATTTCTTTGAAATGTAAACATCAAGTAAGATAGCACCCCTATATTTCTCTGTTGTCCTACGAGTTTAGCCTAGGTGCTTTGACCTAAGCTGTAAGCACCTGTTTGTCATAGAGATATGAGAACCTGTATTTTTTCTTCAGATAAAGGCAATTAACTAGCACAGATGGCTACTCCAATTACCAGGTGAACTTGGGATGAACTATGAAAGAATGTATACCAAACAGTACTTTCAAGCCCTATTACATATTTTATAATTTAAAAACATGTATGCAATACATACATTGCATACATAAGAATGGGATTTCTTTCTTTCTTTCCAATCTCATTAGCAGATTACCTGTAATACATTACAGTCTGTTTAATGCTTGTTAAATAATAAAACTGTTTTCTTTCTTTTCTACATTCATGGGGAGGATTTCCTGGGTTGGCAGGAAATTTTACTTTTAGTTTTTCACTAACAGATCAGAACAGCAGTTTAGGGCTAATGAGCCTAGTAAGTAAAACAGGAAGGCCTTTACTGTGGCACTACTCTGAGCACTCTACCCAAAGCCCTATGTATTACAAGATTTATCTGCTCTGGATATTGGGAATAGGAACTCTTCCAAGCCGTGTTTGAGCTCAAAAACTTGTTTTCTATGCTCATTTCTTTTAATTCATTTCCTGGCCTTTGGTAGTTTCCTCACATATAGGTGCTGATCAGTGCTCAGCTTAAGATTCTAGGAGAACCCTCTGGAACCTCTGGTAAATTCAGCTCAGTCCCTTTTTTTTTAGGAGGGGATGTAATTAGGTTTATTTGTTTATTAATGGAGGTATAGAGATTGAACCCAGGACCTTGTGCATGCTAAGCAGGCACTTTGCCACTAAGCTATAGCCTCCCTGCTCAGCTCAGTTTTCTTGACTCAGGGAAACTGCTGGGCTCTGTTTAGATTCTCCCTGCCTGTGCTGTATCCTGAAAACTCTCCAGGCAGTAAGCTGAGGTAATCATAGGGCTCACTTTGTTTGTTTCCTTTTTCTCAAGGATCAGTGTCCTTTGCTGCCTGATGTCCAATGTCTGAAAACCATTGTTTTCATATAATTTATCCATTCCTTTCAGCTGTTTCAGCCAAGAAGGTAAACTCAGTTCCTTTTACGCCATCAAGATTGGAAGAGAAAGTCCCTGTGTTATCTTTGAATCGTATTTTCTTCTTTTCCCCCCTCCTTTCCTGCCTCTCTTGGATTAAATCACTTTAAAAAAAACTCTACCGGTGGGGGTGGAGAGTATAGCTCAGTGGTAGAGTGCATGCTTAGCACACACCAGGTCCTGGGTTCAATCCCCAGTACCTCCACCAAAATAAAAACATACACTTAATTACCCCCCCCAAAAGAACCAAATAAATAATCCCTATCTATTTATCTCAGGATTTTGAAGTTATTCTTTATATGTCCTTTATTTTAGGAGGTACTATTTTCCACCTATTGTCCTAGACAAATGGTGAGCTTCCTTGACGTATTTCTGGCCCTGTGGGTGAAGTTTTACTAGTTCCTTTTGTGTGAAAGGGCTGGTGGCTTAATGAATAGAACTCAGTTCCCTTTTTGTGGCCTCATCTTCCATCCCTTGGAGAGTATCATAACTCCAGTACCTAAAATGCAGCTGTTTTCAAACTTTTTCATCTCAGAAGCCATTCACACTTAAAAATTATTGTGTTGTTTTGGTAAGTTGGAGTAAACAAACTCCAAACTGTCTCTCCCACTAGATACAGCTGTAAAACCTGCACAGAATGCATGGAACAGCTATTTGAGTACTCTGAAAGTAATTAACAGATTGGGAAGTAAATAGAACAGGCTTTGTAGTATCACTGAATTACCAGTAAGTTTTACCACTTTATTTCTTCTGGTGTAACCTGGTGTGAACGCATACGAGCTCAAAACCCAAAAGCGTATGCTGAAAATTACAAAATGCTGATGGAAGAGATCAGTGAAGGCTAAAATAAATGAAAGGACATATCATGTTCATAGACTGGGAGACTCAGTAAAGATGCAAGTTCTCCCCAAATTAATCTATACATGTAATACAATTTCAATCAAAAGCCAAGCAGTATTTTTTTGTCAGAGTTGACAAGCTTATACCAAAATTTATATGAAAAGACAAAGGAATGAGAACAATTTTGAAAAGAATAAAGTCGAAATAACCACACAACCTGATTTTAAGACTTATTCTGAACTTTACGATGAAGTTACAGAAATCAAGACAGTGTGGTGTTGATGAAGGGACATACACATAGATCAATGCAGAAGAGAGAGTCCAGAAGTAGAATCGTACCAATATGATCAATTGATTTTTGATAAAGGCGCAAATGCAATTCAATGAAGAAAATACAGTCTTTTCATCAGATGACATTGGAACAATCGGACTTAGACATCCAAAAAAAATGAATTTCAACCTTAATCTCACACCTTATACAAAAATTAACTCAAGATCAAAAATAGACTTAAATGTAAAACATAAAACTGTGAAACTTTTAACAGAAAACATATGAGAAAATAAGCACATGAAAAGATTTTCAGGGTGAGGAGGGTATGGCTCAGTGGTAAAGCACATGCTTAGCATGCATGAGGGCCTGGGTTCAATCCTCAGTACCTCCTCTAAAAAATAAATAAATAGATAGACCTAATTACCTCCCCCAACACAAAAAATAAATTTAAAAAAATTTTTAAAGATTTTCAACATCATTAACCATTATGAAAGTACACATTAAGATCACTACACACTTATGAGAATGGCTAAAATATAACATACTGACAAAACCAATTGCTAGCAGAGATGTACAGCAACTGAAACTCTTTTACACAGCTCTTCACAATGCAGAATGTTACAGCCACTTTGGAAAACAGTTTGGAGTTTCTTATAATGCTAAACATACCTGTACCATATGATCCAGCAATCCCATTCCTGGGTATTTACCTTAGAGAAATGTTCACACGAAACCTCTGCATGAATGTTCATAGTAGCTTTCTTTGTAACAGCTCCAAAGTGAAAATAACCCAGAGGTTCTTCTGAGAATGAATGGATAAACAAACTGTGGTACTACTCAGCAATAAAAAGGAATGAACTATTGATTCACCCAACAATGTGAATGGATCTCAAAGGCATTACGCTGAAGGAAAGAAGCAAGTCTCAAAAGGTTACAGATTGTATGATTCATTTATATGGCATTATCAAAAAGATGTAACTATAGTGACAGAGAACGGATCAGTGGTTGTCAGGGCTTCGGGGTGAGGGGATGGTATGACAAAGGAAAAGCACAAGGGAGTTTGGGGGGTAATAGAATTGGTTGTTCTTATTATCCTGTTTGTGGTGATGGTTACATGAACCTATACAAGTGTTAAAATTCATCTAACTGTATGCCCACAAAGTCAATTTTACTATAGGCTAATTTTAAAATAAAAACTAAAAATCATTGAACATCTTACAGAGCTTTTGTTTATGTGGGTTATATCGATCAATATTTGCCACTATAGAAGTTAAAAATATTTAAAAATCTAAATATCAATTTGTTAATTCACCTAAAATAGCAATACTGGAAACACATGACGTGTTCCATAAAAGACATACTTGTAATGAAGTCACAGTATATTTCAAAATATGCAAAAAAGGTAATCTTGTTTTGCATCTTTGCAGATCTCTTTCATGTCTGGCTGGATCGAAGACAGCTGGATCCTCATATCTGCTTCTGCATCAATCTGTTGCAATATCATAGGTCACATAGCTTCGGGAAAACTGCTGAACACTTGGTAGAGAGTGATCGATGAGACTGATCAATTCAAAGAAAATTTCAGTATTATTGTGAAGATAGTCTTGACTTTGTGAACCCCCGAAAAGATCTTGGGGACCCTTAAGGGCCCCCAGACCTCCCTTTCGGGTCCCCAGACCTCCCTTTCGTTCTCACTGCCCTAACATAGCCTTCCCTCTTTGTCTCTGGTGCTTGGGGAACTTCCTTTCCTTGATTCTAAACCTAACTATTATATATTTTGTTTCCACTATGTGTATCCAGCATCTATGTATCTGAGGTAGGATGAAGGATTTCACACATCAGCTTCATGTACTTTATCAGCTGTAGTTCTCTTTCTGTATAATCATTGTGCTAGTGATCTTTTCTGTTTTGTTTGCTGTGATGCCCTTGTGCATTTTCACCATGGTTCTCCCTTTTTAATTGTGCTCTCTGCTTCTCAGGTGGCTTTGTAATTCATTTTTCTTTTCTGTTTTGTTTTGAGACTTATCAACTTGTTTTCTTAATCTCCTACTGTCTAAAATATCTTCTTTGAGCCCTCGTATTTCTTGATTGTTCTCTTTTTAAAGAGCCACCATGATACCTATAGTAACTATATACCATCATGACAACCTATGCTATCAATATACCGTCATGATATCTATAGTACTTCCTGTGTTTCTTTGGTCAGCCTTCTCATTGTGTATGCTCTTCATTTGTCTTTTACTTATGTTTCTTTCTCTTTTCCTCATTTCCCCCCCTTGTTTCTATGCATAGGTTTTTGAATTAGTTCCTTTAGTTACCACTTACGTGTTGATGGGCTGGCTACCTCTTGAAAAATACTATAAAGAAGTCCACATCCTTAATATAGGTTAATTGTATCAAATACCATCTCAAATTATATTAATGTACTTGTTCTAGGAGAACATCTGTATCTTTGTCACTCTCTACTAAGGGCAAGGGTGGTGGGAACAGCTTTCTGTACTGGGTGGCAAGGCAATAAAGGGGTATATTATCTTTAGAAAATTTAAAAATAATAATGAAAAACAACTAAAAGGCAATCTTTTTAAATTCTTGTTTGGGGGGAGGGGAGGTAATTAGTTTTATTTATTTATTTATTTATTTATTTATTTATTCATTCATTTAATAGAGGTACTGAGGATTGAGCTCAGGACCTCATGCATGCTAAGCATGCACTCTGCCACTGAGCTACACCCTCCTCCCCTCACCGCACCTCTCTCCGTGGCAATCTGCTTTTTATTACCACCAAGCCTCAGCAATTCTAAATAAATATCAGTGATAAAATTCTCCTCCCCCCAGGGAATGCTCCTATTGCCCTCCCCCCACCCCTCTCCCTGCCCATGCCTCTGATTCATCAGATCGCTGTAATTTAATCTCCTTAGTGACACAGTATCTTTATAAAAGAGCCTTCCAAGTTTTGCTGGGCTGCTTCTGTGTATTTGGGGTATAGGCAGGGATGGGGGCAATAGACTCAGCTATTCCATAGACAAATCTATAATTCATTGTCCTGTTTTCAGTCCCACATCTCATTCCTACCAACCCCGAAATCCTGTCTAAGACTCCACTGGCAAGATGGGCTTCAGCCTCCACTCCAGTCTCCTCATAAAAGCACTCTGGAGTTAGGCGTCTTCTCTGCTTCCTCTAGAAGATAGGCTCCATGAAGTCAGATTTTTATCTGTTTTGTTCACTGCTATATGTCCAGTGTCCAGTACAGTGCCTGACACATAGTCAGTGATTATCTATCTATCTAATCAGTCATGGTCATACTTTTATCTGTACTGGTGTGTGGTGCCTCTCAGTAGATGGTACAATAAGTAGCATTATCAAATAGTCATATGTCCCAAACATAGCAAGGACTCACCAGACTTCATGGGGCTGTAAGGTCCCAAGATCTACTCAGTAGCAAACTATGTGGACAGATGATTGAGGACTAGCTTCCCATCTCCGATATCCTGGCACTATCTAAAATATCAGGACTGTTGGCACCATCTTGGTGGTAAATGGAGACAGGTCTGAGATAGTATTACTCATAGTGAAATGGGGACTCAGGGACAGAAATTAAGTTGAATTATTGAAAATAAAGTTGTATTTATTTCACTCAAGTTTGTGGACAAAAGGTTAATATGAGGTGTGCATATACAGCTAACATAATTGAAACCATGTCTTTGAAATAGATAATACATTCACATGTGATGGTGGTATTTCATGCTTACCATTCTGCACTTTGCACTTTTTTTCACTTAACATAGCTTGACAATTATTCCATAGGAGTACATCAACAGTTGGTTTTGTTTTGTTTTGTTTTGTTTTTGTTTTGTTTTTGGGTTTTCTTGGTGGGGAGGAGGTAATCAGGTTTATTTATTTATTTTTAGAGGGGGTACTGGGGATTGAACGCAGGACCTTGTCCATGCTAAGCATGTGCTCTACCACTTGAGCTGTACACTTCCCCCCAAACAGTTTGTGTTTTTTTAAACATTTTTTATTGAGTTATAGTCATTTTACAATGTTGTGTCAAATTCCAGTGTAGAGCACAATTTTTCAGTTGTACATGAACATACATATTCATTGTCACATTTTTTTTCACTGTGAGCTACCACAAGATCTTGTATATATTTCCCTGTGCTATACAGTATAATCTTGTTTATCTATTCTGCATATGCCTGTCAGTATCTACAAATTTTGAAATCCCATTCTGTCCCTTCCCATCCCCCGCCCCCTTGGCAACCATAAGTTTATATGCTATGTCTATGAGTCTATTTCTGTTTTGTATTTATGTTCTTTTTTTTTTTTTAGATTCCACATATGAGCGATCTCATATGGTATTTTTCTTTCTCTTTCTGGCTTACTTCACTTAGAATGACATTCTCCAGGGACATCCATGTTGATGCACATGGCATTATGTTGTCAGTTTTTATGGCTGAATAGTATTCCATTGTATAAATATACAACTTCTTCTTTATCCAGTCATCTGTCGATGGACATTTAGGCTGTTTCCATGTCTTGGCTATTGTAAATAGTGCTGCTATGAACATTAGGGTGCAGGTGTCATTTTGAAGTAGGGTTCCTTCTGGATATATGCCCAGAAGCGGGATTAAGACTTATATACAGAAAACTATAAACCATTGATGAAGGAAATTAAAGAAGACTTAAAAAAATGGAAAGATATCCCATGCTCCTGGATTGGAAGAATCAATATTGTTAAAATGGTCACACTACCCAAGGCAATCTACATGTTTAATGCAATCCCTATCAAATTACCCAGGACATATTTCACAGAACTAGAACAAGTCATAATAAAATTTATATGGAACAACAGTTTGTGTTTTAACAGCTGCATTTTAGTCCATTGTATAGAGGTACTGTAATTTATTTAGCCAGTCCTCTATTGATAGACATTTAGGTTGTCTTCAATGTTGCAATAAATAACGTTATACATCCTTTTACATGTGTGTAAGTATATCTGTATGATAAATTCCTACAAATGGAATTATTTAGTATAAATATGTACTTTTGTGATTTTGATTGATAGATATTGACCAATTGCTCTACACAGAGGCTGTACCTGTTTAACAGCTACCAACAATTTCTCTCTGCCATCCTCACCACTATGATGAGTTAGCAGACTTTCTTTCATCCTTGCCAATCTGATATGTAAAATACGGCATGTCTTAATTTGCCTTTCTCTTATTATGACTGAGGTTGAGGATCATTTATGTGTAGGAACTATTTTTATTCTTTTTCTGTGAACTGTCAATATTCTTTGCCCACATTATTTAACCTGTGGTCTTTTCCATATGGATTTGCAGGCATTCTTTGTATTTTGGAAAAATAAGCCCAACGTGACATGAATTGTAACTATTTTTTAATAGTTTGTTATCAGTCTTTTGGCATTACTTACGGTGGGTTAGAGCAATAAATCACACTTTTACTATGATATATTGCAAACATATAGAAAAATGCACTGATTAATATAACAAATACCCATATACCCTAAATTTTGTTATTTGGGCATGCTTACATACATTATTTTTTTCTTTTTAAAGAAAGAAAATGTTACAGATAGAGATGAAGCCCCCTTTGTACTCCTTCCAGATCTATTCCCCTCTCTCTCTCCCCCAAAGTAACCAATATTCTGAAATTAATCTGTATTCTTCCTATCAGTGTTTCTCTACTTTCAATATGGGTATGTGTCCAGAAAAACAGTACTTAGAGTACTTAGTGCTGTTTGGTATATTTTTTTAAATCTATATAAATAATATCAAACTGTATGTATAACTCCCAAACTTATTTTGTACTCAATATTGTGTTTGTAGTGTTTATCCTTATTGCTACATATAGACCAGATTAATTGATTTGTATTTCTATAAAGCATTCCAAGATTAATATACCAACATTTATTCATCTCTTCCCTCACTGGTGGAAATTTTACTATGAAAAGCAATACTCAGCATGCAAGAGTTCTCTAGGGCTTATACCTAGAAGCCCAGTAGCTACCTAGTACCATGTCCCTTTCAAAACCTGTGACAAAAAAATCAAAACAAAAAGACCAAACTCCAAACTGCTCTCTAAAGTGGTACCAATATATACTCCACCCCGCAGTACATGAAAATCCCAGTTATCCTAATCATAGCCTTGCCAATGCCAACTCGGTATTTTCAGACTTTAAAAATTTTCCAGTCTGATGAGTATGAAAATGGTGTCTCAACATTGTTTAATTTGCATTTCCTAATTGCTAGTCACATTGAATATCATCCATCGGGGTTTCCTCTTCTGTGCATTGCCGCCTTCTGTGACTTGCCTGTTCTTATCTGTTTGCTCATTTTTTTCCATTGGCTTGTACATCCTTCTTGGTCCTTTCTCAGAGTGATTCCTATATTCTGCATAATAGAGACACACAGAACACACATGAATGATGTCCATGTCCAGGCAAAGCCACGGCCAAAGCTGAATATCATTATCATAGAATAATCTGCTGGAACACAAGAATAATTCTGAAATTTTATCAGCAAGGGTTTTTATGACTACAGTTTTATTAATGAACTTTTAACAATTTGACGTTATAATACAGTAATAAGGATTTCTCATCACTGTCACCAGCTAGACTCCTCCTGTGCTCACTGAAGTGCACATTTTCAGTACTAAACACTACTTGCTTTCAATTGAAATAAGTGAAGGAATAAGATATTTAGGGGCTTCTCATTTTTCTCTAAAACATTTTTATTTGAATTCTTTATAGTCTGTATTAAGCTTGAACTAAAGATGGTTTATAATAAATGTTGTGTATGAGCTTGGAGTTTTCCTACCACATTAAATTTTGACATGGAAAAGATGATATTTTGCTTTTAATCCATCTTCACAAGATATGAGGAATTCTCAAAGAAGGCTTTTTCTCAAAAGATTATAGTCTAAATGGAACTAAGCAACTAAAAATTAAATACAATTATTTTTTTATTTGTTTTGGTTTTCAGGGGTAATTAGGTTTGCTTACTTATTTATTTTAATGGAGGTACAGGGGATTGAACCCAGGACCTCATGCATGCTAAGCATGCACTCTACCACTGAGCTATATCCTCCCTCCTAAATACAATTCTTAAACTTTATTTTATTCAGTGTTATGAATGTTCTGTGTGGAAACAACTCTTACAAAGAACAAAATTATTATATAATTAAAAGTCTGTTATTCTGCTTTGGATTATTATGTAAAATAACATAAACATCTGTTAGTTCAAAAAGCATATACTCTTTCCTAAAATTGTCTAGCTAACATGCTCTCTCTTAATATTGGCATTAAAGTTCCACCTATGTCCCAATTGAACTATCTGATATTTCTTAATCACTTTTGACATAAAACTAACAGCTTACTCAATAATTAACTATTGCAGAATTTGTTCTTACAATAATAAATAAAACTTTATTCTTCTAAGGACTGATAGCATTTCAGTATATAAAACAAGCTTTTCTTGGCGTCAAGTTACATCTGGAATCTTTCCCTTTATGTTTTTTCTTTTTATGTTCTGTGTAAAAATCCTGAGGTTATCATATTCTCCTATATTTTCTTCTGAAAGCTTTAAAGTTCTGTCTTTCACATATAGGACTTTATCTAAAAATTTTTTTCGGGGTTATGATGTCAAGTACTGGTTTAATTTAATTTTTCCATGTGAGTAGCCAATTGTCCCAGCAGATTTATTAAATGATCTATCTTTATCCACTAATTTGTAATGCTACCTCTGTTGAATACCAAATTTCCGTGTACATGTGGATTTTTTTTTCTGGATTCTCTGTTCTGCTCCATTGATCTATTTGCCTGTCTCCTGTACCTTCTTCTATTTCAAAATTATATTGCCTGTTCTTGGCCCTTTGATTTTTTTTAAGTTCTTTTTTAAAGTTTATTTTTATTTATTTATTTTCTCCAGGGAAGCAATGAGGTTTGTTTGTTTGTTTGTTTCTTTTGATGGAGGTACTGGGGATTTAACCCAGGACGTCATGCATGCTAAGCATGTGCTCTACCACTGAGCTACACCCTCCCCTACTCTTTGTTTTTTGGTATAAATTCTAAAATTTGTTTTTCCAGTTACATGAAAAAAGCTTTGGGGATTTGTATTGGATTTTTACATTAGTGAGGATTTTTTTTTTAATCCATGAACATGCTGTATTTCTCCATTTATTTAGGTCATATTTATGTCTTACAATGAAATTTTTCACATATTCCGTATAAGTTTTGCATCTTTGGTTAGCTATTCCTGGGACCATTATGCATTCAGTTGCTACTGTGAAAGTTTTTTTAAAAACCATTTTCTAATAGGTTGTTGCTGGCACATAGGAATGCTCAGTTTTTGTACACTGATCTTGTTTCCAGCAATGCGACTGAGTTCTCTTTTGTTAGTTCTAATAGTTTGGTGGAAACTCTCTTGAATGGGGTGCTGTTAATGTCCTGTCCCCTACCTCATAGTCCATCTCTGAGTTCATCTACAGCTGTCCTAGGAAGTTTTTGTCAAGCTGACCACTTCCCACCTGAAGGGCATGAATCTCTCTGCTTCTTGGCTTAAGGGCTTTGTCCTGCAAAGTAAGAGCTTGGAGACACCACTGGGAAGGTGTGGGGGTGGTAACACCTCTCCGGTAAATATTCAACCAGTGGGGGTGGGAGAAGTCAACGGATAAATGCTCCAGTCTCCCTGTTGTTCAACGGAATGGTTCAGACACATATGCCACATGTGTGGCACACAGAGGGTCCTAGTGAAGCTGATTCCCAGATATACACAGTGCTAACCAGCTCGTTAATACATCTTGTATAAGCTTTTCTCCCTTTCTCATGTGAATTCCTCACTCCTTCACTTCTGCTTCTTTGGATCACCTCTCAAATAAACTACCTGCCCCCAAATCCTATTCTAAGGGTCTGCTTTTAGGGGAACCCTAATTAAGATAAGTACTTTATCTAGTTAATCTTATCATCTTTAAATAATGAGAGTTTTGTTTTCTCTTTTCCAACCTTTATACCTTTTTCACCTGGTCTTACTACACTGGTTAGGAACCCCTCTACCCAGGCAGTACAATATAAATACAAAATAGAATGTTAAATCAGATGATTAAATGCATCCTAGTTTCATTTCTGAAGTTAAAGGGAAAACTAACATTTTATTTTCAAGTGTGATGTCTGCTGAAAATTTTTGGTTCTCTATCCAGTTAAGAAAAACTCCTCTACTCTTAGTTTGAAATATTTTAAAAATCATGAATGGGTATTATATTTTATAAAATGTTTTAAATGTATTTATTAATATCATTTCTCTTTAATTTGTTAGTGTGATGAATTTTATACATTTCCTTTAAATAATTTTGAAATTTAGATGTGTCTTATCAAAATTATACAAGCATTTAGAGTCAAATAATTCTACAAGTCTGTTTATGAAAATCTACATTCTTCTCTAGCTTTCACCCTTTTCCCACTCCCCAGAGACAACCACTTCCAACTCATGTTATTTTATTTAGATATTGTTTTAAAAAAAGTGATTCTGACACCTTTGTTAAATGGTAAGGAAGACTTTATTCAAGGCTATCATGATAGGTGTCAGTACTATCACAACAGGGAAGGGGGGGTGGACTCAACTCCGAATACAAGGTTAAGTGGAGATCTATAGCCAATGGGCAGAATGAGGGGTCAGTGGATGGAAAATTACTAAGAGGGTAAATTACATCAAGGGTAGTGGAGATTCTTGCTAAACTGACCTAACAGGATTCTTGCTGAAGGCAAGCCAGGGTGGTCAGAGTTCAAAGTGGGGGATTCTCTCTAAAATGACTTAGCAGGATTCCTGCTAAAACTAGACTAGGCAGGCAGATGACAGGGCCCAAGGATGTGAGATCTACTGAAAAAGAGGTCTCAGAGGAGCCTGGCTAAAGTTTAGTCAAGGGAAAAATCTTTGTCAGGTTTGACCTTGCAGCAGAGATTGTTAGTTTTGCTCATCCAAATCAAGCTGGGCACACAGCATCTTTTGCAGCTTCCTTTTCAATTAGGTGGGTCATTTGTTTTGTAAAATTTCACTTAACCCTCTGTTTTCAGGGTATCACCCCTACCTTCAACTGTGCTTTTTGTCCCCTGGTCTGAAGATCCCTTTTACCCTCTCCAAAGAATAAATCTCATCTTAGATGGGAGAGAGGAAGTTGTATGGCTGAAGACAGGAAGAGACGTCAGGTTCTGGGGTATAATCACTGCTTTTTTTTTTTTTTTTTTTTTGAAAAATTGCACCTTTAATTTATTGAACACATCATGGTGCCAAGAACTGTGCTAGACACTATACATGAATTATCTCTTTGAACCTCCACAACAACTATTTGAGAAAGATTCTTTTATTATAATGTACATTTTTTATTAAGATACAATACACATACTCTAAATTTTATCTCTTTAAAGGATACAATTTGATGGGTTTTAGTGTATTCACAGGATTGTACAACAATCATCATTATCTAATCGCAGCACATTTTCATCACCCACCTAAGGAAACTCTGCATCCATTAGCATTTACTCCCATTTGCTTGTTCTACATCTATTGATAAGCATGTGAGTTTTTCCTTCATTCTATTGATATGGTGTATTACAATGAACGATTTTTATATGTTTACCCAACCTTGCACCCTCTGGGATAAATCCCACTTTGCCATGGTGTCTAATCCTTTGAATATGCTGCTGGTCTTGGTCTACTAGTATTTTGTTGAGGAGTTTCACATCTATTTTTATAAAGTAGTCTGTAGGTTTCTTTTCTTATGACATTGTCTGGCATTGATATGAGGGTAATACAGGACTCATAGAATGAGTAGGGAAGTGTTCCATCCTCTTGTATTTTGGGGGAGGGTTATGAAGGATTGTTGTTAATTCTACTTTAAACATTTGGTAGAATTCACCAGTGAAACCATTTGCTCCTGGGCTTTGTGTGTGTGTGTGTGTGTGCACTAACTGCTTCTTTTTTCTTTTCTTTTTTTTTTTTTCTTTCTTTTTCTTTTACTGATTTTTTTTAAATGGAGGTACTGGGGATTGAACCTAGGACCTTGTGCATGCTAAGCAGGTGCTCCACCATTGAGCCACACCCTCCCCCTCTGCACTAACTGCTTCTTAAATTTTCAACCAAGCCCCTTATTTTCAGTCTTATCATCACCCCTAATTTCAGAGGTTCTTGGTGCCATCAATTCCTGAGCGTTTTGAGAATCTCTTAGTGTAAATTGGATTGTCTCTCTACTTCTTCCACTGCCATTTTAGGATTCAGCTTTCTTGGGACTGCTAAGTCAGTTATCATTCATCCCTCTCCTTTCTGTCTTCCCACCAGACTTTCTCTGTCTTTGGATTTCTGAAGTTTGAGTATGCCTAGGTGCGGGATTTTTGTGTTTTATTTTGTTTTGTTTGGAGTTTATCTTGCTTGGTGCTCTCTGAGCTACCTGGATCTGTGGTTTTGTGTATGTAAACAATTTTGGAGCATTTTTGGCCATTATTGCTTCAAATATTTCTTCTGCCCTTGTATTAGTCAGGGGTCTCCAGAGAAACAGGACTGAACGTATGTATCTCTACATAAATACAGATTTAGTTATAGGTATAGCTATATATTGAAAGAGATAGAAAGATATATATTATATATGCTATATTCTCTCTCTCTCCATACTCAGTTTTCAGCAATATGTCAAAATTACTGGTCAAGTAAGTGGCCTTAACTGCTATGGCTTCCACTGGCTTCTATTCCTGGTAAGCACATCTTGGGTGCTGAGTCTCTTGGAATCTGCCTGTCTCTCCAGATTTCAAGCTGGCAGTTTGCCCTGTGACTTCAGTTCTCTGATGGGTCTAAGAAAATCATCTGTCTTCAGTTGACCCAGCTTTCTTGTGGTAAAGATGGGAGTAGTAAGTTCTATGCTTCTTATGTATTGGAGCTGAAACCAGAACTACTTTCTAGATTGCCCAATTTTATTGCTTTTAAATCCTCTCTCATTCTCCTTATCTTTGTGGATGTGTTGCTTTTTAAAAATTTCTTTAGTATTAATTTAGTGAGGTCTTGGGAAGGAGGAAAAGCTAACCTGGAATTCAACCAAATGGCTCAATGAATTTTCTAATATTTAGCCACCCTTTCATTCTTGAGAAAAATAAAATTTGGACATGCTGTATCTGTGTCATACACATTGCTAATTCAATTTGCTTGCATTTGGTGGATTTTTGTATCTAGGTTTGTAAGTAAGATTGGTTATTATTCACAAAGATTGTATATTTGTTGTACATAATGTGGAAGTATTTCCTCCCTTTACATCTCCTGGAACAGTTTGTATGTTAAAAAATGTTAGAAATTTAATCTGGGGGAGAGAAGATTTTTAACTATTGATTCAATTTTTCAAAAATATTTCTGTGTCTTTTAGGCTTTCTATTTATCCTTAAATAATTTTGCAAAGTAAAAAATTTTTTTTATTGAAGTTTGGTTGATTTACAGTGGTGTGTTAGTTTCTGGTATACAGCATAGCAATTCAGTTATACATATATATGTTCTTTTTCATTATAGGTTATTACAAGCTACTGAATATAGTTCCCTGTGCTATACAGTAGGACTTGTTGTTTATCTGTTTTATACATAGTAGTGCGTATCTACTAATCCCAAACTCCTAATTTATCCCCACCTTTTGCTTTTAAAGGGGTTTTAAAAGTTTTTATCAGGCATATTTCATTACTTTAAAAGGAAAGTAGAATTAAATAACCAAGCAAGAAACTAGAAGACCATACTCTTAAATGTTTAAACATTCCTATTTGACTTAACAAGGTCTAAATGCAGGCTATATCCCTACCCTCCTCCCAAACAATACAAGAGTCTTAGAACGCTTTAAATATTAATAGTCTCCTGCTGTTTTACATGTTTCTGTGCTCCAGCTTCTTTTTAGACCGCCATGTGATTCAACATTATTGTTGTTTTATATACTTAATGCTTATTTAGATTTCCCCACATTTACCAATTTTTGTTCACCGTTCCTCATCTCCTATTTATCCCTCCTCTCTGATTTCAATTTCCTTTTTCCTATAGTATATCTTTCAGTAGTTATTTTAGTGAGTGTCTATTATTACTAAACTCTTAGATTTGCTTTTTCTGACAACGTCCTTATTCCACTCTCAGAAAGAGTAGTAGTTCATCTCATCAGTATGTCTTGTGGGTACTAATTCTTCTCCTGGTGGCAACGGGTGACTCACCTTCATGGCGTATCATTTATTTGCAAGTACAATCTCTGTGTTGTTTAATTCTGAGCACATCTTCAGCAGAGAGTGTCTTTTTCTGTGGGGTTCTGTGTGCCCTGTGTTGTAAAAACATTTTCACTTTTGCTGAGGTTCTAGGGGTTTGAATGGTTCTGCTCCAATTTTTGTTGTAATTTTTTTCAGCATGTGATTCCCGTAATATGCAGTAGGGTAAATTTAGACCCACATCCATGTATGACATAGGCCTGGGATTTTATTTCTTCTGGTGGCTCCAGAGAGACAATAAGGCTTACTTTCCAAAACGCTTTCTAATGAACAGAGAAGATACTAAAGGCTTTATCCAGAGGTTTTATTTCCAGCTTCTCTGCCTGTGGTGGACTTGAGGCTGTGTTACCAGTACTCGCATGCACACTAGATTCCCAGCGCTGAGCCCCTGGCCCCTAGGGCCTCATATCTGGAACCAATACCACAAGCAGTTATCACCGTGTCCATCCGTTTACAATTACTAGACTGTCTTTTTCTTTTTCTTCAGAGATTTGACTTTGTATTTTTTTTCTTTCTTTGAGGGGGAGGTAGTTAGGTTTATTTATTTTTAGGGGAAGTACTAGGGATCGAACACAGGACCTCATGCATGCTAATGCACTCTACCACTTGATGACTTTGCCCTTTTTTAAGCTCAGCTATAAATGAAAATTTTTGTTGTGATTTATCTAATGTTAATGTGTTTGTAGTTGAGGATGGGGAGTACTAGTCATGTCATCTTAGTGTGCTATATTGCCAGGAAAAAACCTCTCACTTTATACATAGTATTTTGTGCTATATTGATACTTAGGCGTTCCCCCTTATCACTTCCATCCTCATAAATATGCACTTCTTTAAGTTTCAAGGAAATTAAGTCCCCTTCAGGACCATCTAGATTAAGGGCACATCTGAGGCCAGGTCTCTGTAGCATGTTGGATCATTCTCCAGATATTCCACATAGGTAGTTTAAAAACCTCATTCCCCCAGGGTCTAAAGTTCCTTAGCAGAGTGATTATCAACTTTAAAATATTCTAGTAGCAGAACTCTTTCTTCAAATATTACTTGGAACCCTCAAATATAAAATCAATCAGAGGGTAGTTGCTCTGGTTGAAGTGGGGTTGGGAGTTCCTGATCCTCACCAATTTGCCCTCCCTCTTGCTCCCCAAGGTGCACCCCAGGGCATCTTCATAGACTCCTTGGGCTCCAAGTACCATGGGATGAAAACAAATTGAATAGATCAGTGATTCTCAAAGTGTGGTCTCAACTCTATATAAAATATATAAACAACAAGGACCTACTGTATAGCACAGGGAACTATATTCAATATCTTGTAATAACATATAATAGAAAAGAATCTGAAAACAAAAAAAAATATATATGTATGTGTATGTGTAACTGAATCACTTTGCTGTACACCTGAAACTAACACTGTAAATCAATTACACTTCAATAAAAAAATTTTTTAAATTACAGTATGAAACATAACAACATAAAAAAGTATGGTCCCAGAGCCAGAAGCATGAGCATCACCTGGGAATGTGTTAGAAATGCAAATTCTCAAGCCCCCATTCCAGATCTACTACAATCAGAAACTCTGGGGTTGAGACCCCACAATCTGTGTGTTAACGAGCCCTCCAGGTGACTCTGATGCACGTTTTAAGTTTGAGGACTTAACCACAATAGAGGACTTACTAGAATAGGGCTGGAATATTGCCCAAGGTTAAGATTTCTGGGTGCCTAAAGAAGCCCAGACTTATCTGTAGGCTGTTTTCCATCCATTTTCTTGTACAGGAAGGAGATTATAGACCCTCTCGGGGTCCAACTTTGCAATGGCCTGGGTCCCTCTGAACTGACTTAATAAGTGAGGAATCACTAGGAAGAGTAGGGAATCCTCACTTTTAGTTCATTTGACAGAAATAATGATGTTCCTCATATTTTCGCTTGACAACAGGACTTCAGATCTGAAGCTCATAAATGTTGAGCAAAAGAAGCCAGACACAGAAGTGTACATACTGAATAATTCCATGTAAAGAAGGCTTTTAAAAAGGCCACACTGATCTACAGTGAAAGAAGTCAGGATAGGGATTACTCTTTGGGGTTATTGACTGAAAGGAAGCAGGAAGGGGGCCTGACTTATGGGTAATGTTCTAGTGTTTTATCTGGATGCTGTTTCCTGAGATGTGTTCATTCTGTCGAAATTCGTGAAGTTGGACCCTGATGATATGTGCATTTCCTGTATATCTGATATGCTTCAAGACAAGAGTTGAAAAGTGGCAGTGGGTCACCTGCAGGGGAAGGTAGGTATGTAAATGACACACTGTTGTGGGTGCTGGGTTACATCCTCTCAGAGGACCAGGGCCTTTGCTTCTGGGTGTGAAATATACATTTGGTGCAGTTTCCTGGCACCAGGTGTTTTGCATTATGACAACTAATAGTATGGGGGCCACTCTGTGTTTCGATTGGAAAAGGCCTCTTGGTTGATGGCATCCCTGATCAGGACTGCCTGTGGATGGGGAAGAAGTGAGGCAGTGACCTAATGTGACCTGTAGGCCGGAGTAACTTTCAGCACCTGGTTATTCTGGGAAATGGGAAGTGGTAGGGTTCTGGGTTTCCAATCAGCTTAAGCCAAGAAACCATGGAAAGCATGTGTAATGGGTGAAAGGTAAGTACCCCATTGTTTGCTCCCTCATTCTGAGCTCTATGGGTGGATAAGGCCCCCACTTGTGAGCCCCCAACTTTTGCCTCTGCCCTTCTGGGCTCAGGTCATAAATAAATCTCCATAAATCTACATATGAACTGAGTTGCCCTGGCCTTACCAGCCTGTGGAAGTAGAGTCTCTGTTAAAAAAAAAAATTAGCTGAAATTTCACCAGCTCTTGCCCACATCTGCTCACCCAGGAATTCCAGCCCCCATGTAAAATAGCCCAATTATGTCTGCAAGTCCCCAGTAGGTCAGAAACCAATCTGTTTTGGGGCATCGCCCAGGTTCTTCCTCACTTATCCTGTGCCCCATTTTGGTGTACTGTGCCCGTGAATCTGCTTCAGGGCTGTTTACCCCATTCCTGCCACCTTACTGCTGCAGTGCCCACCATGGGCATGTTGATGAAGGTGCCAAAGCTGCTACCTCCTGATCCCCTCTAAAGGCCCCAACCATAGAAATGCCCTCCCATGTACCAGACATGCTGGAACATGCCTGAATTCCATTTGTGCTCCAGGTAACACATACCTGCTAAATACATGATGCCCTGGATTCCACCGTGATGTGATCTGAAAGCAAGCCCTGCTGCTGTTAACTCCATGGCTCAGTTTGGGGGTTGGTGAGTAGGGGCATAGGGCTGGGCTTGAATGGTGCCCCTGTTGCTGAGGGACAATGGTGTTTTCCCGACAGAGGAGGTGCGGGCTTCAATCAGGAAGTGCCAGGCGCAGCTGCTCCCTCTGGTGGTCTGTGCCTTCCACCAGTGGAGACAGTGAGGTCAGCTTCAGCCTTCTGGCGCCATTCACCTCTCCGAACTATGCCTGAGAGCAGGGTATTTAAAAGACAGTTTCTGTATCAGACAAACCTCAAAGGAGAAACCTTCTATTAAAAATGCTAATGCCGGGGGAGGGTATAGCTCAGTAGTAGAGCGTGTGCTTAGCATGCATGAGATCCTGGGTTCAATCTCCAATACCTCCATTAATTTTTTTAAATACTAATGCCATACAAGATGCAGACAGGTTGTGGAAATATTCCTGATTAAAGGAGGCTAAAGAGACATTACAGCTCAAAGCTCACCCAGGACCAGATCCTGTGATGAAGAGGGAAAATTTGATAAAGGACACTATTGGGCCGCCAGACAAAACTGGAGTACAAATGGTAGATTAGATAATAGCGTTGCATCAATGTTAAATTTACTGAAGCTGTTAACCCTGCTGTGATATAGGGACTATGCCTCTTTAGGAAGCGTACCGTGAAGTACTTAGGCATGAAGGGCCATGATGTAATTGACCCTTGCTTGGTGCGCGCACGCCCACACACACACACATGAGGGAGGGCATCCATGCAAACGATAAAGCAAAATAGCGTGAGCAGTTAGCAATAGGTAAATCTGAGAAAGAGTATATAGATGTTCTTTATACTATTTGTATTTTTGAAACTTTCCTGTAAGTTAGAGATTATTCCCAAAGAAAAACGTTTTCAAAATGTAAGACAGTGTCTGTGCAAACGGGCAGGATCTGGTGTCGCATGCCTGACTGAATGCTTCCCATGGCAGAGACGAGGAAGAAGGACACGGCTGTCTTCCCAGGCAGGGCTCCCACACATCGCAAAGGGGAGTCAGATACCTGCACGAAGGTGCCAAGTGGCATCCGAGGCCACTCATCTCTTCCTCTCCCACCTCCTACAAGATTTCAAAAACCACCCTTTTTCCATTTTCTCCTGAGGATTATGAGTCCTGAGTGGTGATGAAAATTTGGTTGTGAAAGGAAGGTGTATTGGTTCATTCATCCACCAAAACATGTTTTGAATACGTGCCAGGAACGGTGCTAGGGGTCCAGAACACAGCCCAGGGTTCGAGAGGAGACTCCACCTCCGCCCCAAAACTGCCTCTGAGCTAGTTGGGGATGTATCCACAACTGAATAAGTAAATATCTATTTCCAAAGGAGTTGACCATGAAGTAGACTTGCGGAGCCCTGGGGGAACCCAGCCTTTTACCAGAGCCAGTGGATCCAAGCCCCATGGGTCTGAAACATTCAGTCCCACCCTGCCCCCACCAGGATTTTCTAGATAATGGGTACCTTTCTAACTGATGCTGAGGAGAAAAAGAGGACCCACCAGCCCTTAACCCATCCTGGGCACATCCCATCTGTCTTGGCTTAGCCCTCTGCAGGCTGCTCTTTCCCATGTGAGGCCAATGTGCCACTCCATCACTATCCCCAGGCTGATGGACCAGTGAGCTTTGGAATAGTCTTTCTTGTGATCTATGCCTGCAGGTGAACGGAGCAGCTATGCTCATAATGCTTTTGGAGGGCAAAGACCACTGATACCCTTCACGTGGAAGCCAGGCAGCCTACGGGCCCCGAGTCCCACCCCTGGGGTGCTGAGTCATGATAACAACACGTCTTCCAAATGGACAGAATAATGACTCTGGGGGCCAGTTGTGGTTCCCCCCTCCCCCATCCCGGGTGTGGCACCGATGCCTTGTACACAGAGACAATAGTGGAGTCCACTGCCTTGGGGCCCCAAGTCGACACTACTGGAGAGGGAATTATAAGAGTGGGTGTGGGTGTGTGTGTCTGTGTGATTGCATGTGACACGCATGTCCTTTCTGTCCATGGGTCTCGGGTAGGACTGACCCTCACCTCTGATGCATTCTGGTCCTGGTCCAAAGAAGTTTCAGATGCAACAAACGTTTACTGAGCCCCTACAAAGTTCCAAGCCTTTTACTTTATACTTTGACACATTTTATATCATTTAATCTTTAACAATAACCCTTTAAGGTAGGAATTATCTGCATTGTACAGATGAGAAAACAATCGCAAAGAGGTTCGTTGATTTGCTCAAGTATATCATACAGCTTTTTTTTGTTTTGTTTTGTTTTAAACACTCACACACTATACTCTTAATTGAGGCCTGTCTGTGTTGGTTGCTTATCTTACAGTGTTTCTTGTCTTCTCTACCTTTGGAGCATCTGCTCCCCTTATACAAGCCCCCTTCTTTCTTGTTTCATGAGCCCACGTGGGCTCTTCTTTGTTTAATACTGCATTTAATAGCACAAAAAATCACGAATACAAAGAAACTGGCAAAGGTGTTTGTCAATGAGATATCCCTGCCTCCTCCACTTTTCCACTTTCATACCCATACATGTAATGGGCTGCACTTGTAGAAACTGTTCTTTCCCCCCACAAACATATAACTGTTATGTGATTGGTCAGTTGAAGCTGAAACACCCATGGAGAGAGATGTTTTATGGTTACAAGGGCACACACCCCCCCCACACCACCCCCCTCCCACCCCACACTTTCCCCACACAATCTTTTGGAGGAATATAGGAATATGTACCAGTGTCAAGATTTCCCTGCTCCTGCCTTCCCCGCCCAGAGCATTCCTGCCATTTAATTTTCCTTTAAGTGACGGCTTAGACTAGAGCCTCTTCTCCCGCCCCTTCTATTTCTCTTGCAATCAGGACCTTTTTAGACACTGGGAACTGTTCATTTCTTACTCTGTCAGGCCCACGGGCCATGCAAGTAGGTCCTTTAGATCTCGATGCCAGTTGTGGTAAGGGTGCTGTCATCTTCCACTACAGGTAGGTCTGTGTGTCGCTTCAGTAGGCTTGCGTATTCATTTCTTTCACTTTTTCTGACTCGTGTTCCAGGACCTGTTTGTGATAGAACAGTAAATACCCTTCACTGTCCAGGACGTCCTTAATACTGGCCTTGGTGATGACAGCATCATCACACTTGAACCACTGGTCCTTGTGGTGCCGGATGAAGCTGGTGTAATGGCCACTCTCCAAAGTTCCCTGGTGATTAACCACAGCAAACAAGGAATACTTATTCTCGTCGTTTCCACTATTGGTTGGCAGCTGCAACTGTCCATTCATCCTGCTCTCCTTACTCGAGGCCATGAACGGTGTCATATCCAGCTCCAGAGGAAAGGATATGTATGTAGTGATCTTACGCCTCTGTTTGGCTGAGTGTTCGAACCGTTTGAAATGAAAACAGGCAACGACCGGTAATTTATTCATCGTGAGCTGTTTGGTCGATTCCTGGTAGCTTTGGCAACTACCACACTTGATTTTGGCACTGCTTCCTAAGTGCTCTGGCCTTGTAAACCTTCGCAAGCAGTCCGTGAGGGTAGTGATTCCTGGGATGTGGCTTTCCCCATTCACGCTGCTCTCCCTCCCGGGGCTCATTGGCCAGAAGGAGGTGCAAGAGCCAGGCAAGTCCAAGCTGATGTCCCAACAAGGGTCTATAGTGGTGGAGACCCCATGGCAGGCTTGACAGGTGACATCCGACTGCAGGCCACCTGTGAAGATTTGGTCTATGATGCAGTTACAGTGGTTGGGATTGTTAGCCGCCTTCCCGGCGTCATCCCCTTTGCAGTGCCGGTGCAGGACATCTAACGCTGCGATGAGGAACTCGTGGGCATCCTGCTGCCGGTACCCTGCTAAATGCCGGGCGTGGATCCACACCAGGTGCAGTAACTTATACGGCACGTGAGGAGACGGGTTTCCAGAATACAACTCCCGAAAGAGCGACGACATCTCACACACCAGACACAACTCGGGACTTGGCATTTCACATCTGTGCCTGTCGGAGAGGAAGAAATCTCTCAGGATGGGAGTGTGGGTCAGGGCCTGGACGATGCAGTTCATAAAGCACGTGTTGCCAAGATTGATCAGTCCTCTTAAACCGATGGTGAAGCTGGAGGTAATTCTTCTTCTCCTCGGGTTGTGTCCCAGCAGTTCTAACTCAGGTTTGGTGGTCTCCCAGGTTGGGTATTTCTCCCCGAGGCCGGGCACTGAACACTGCTGGTGAGACACCTCGGTCGAGGTGGAAGCTTGTAATTTCAAAGCCTCCCCTTGCTCTTCTTTGGCGATTTGCTCAATGTCTTTGTCATATACATAGTCCTTACACATAAAGCAGTAAATACCTCCGTAATAAAGGTCTACGGCTAAGTTGTGTTGTTTCGTCTCGGCGTGATCGTGAATGTGTTTCTCTGTGAAGCAGCCAAAGAAGACACAGGAAAGGCAAGAGTGGAGTCTGTTCAAATGGGTGCCGCACACATGGCAGATGCACGACTTTGCCTTGCTTTTCCTGGTCTCTGGGGTTCCACACCACACGAAGCACTGGTAGATCACCCGCAGTTCCTGCCTCCAGTTCTCTCCCACCTTGAAGCTGTTCACGTGGGAACAGCCTGGTGGACCCACCGCGAAATCCACATCCAGGCATCCGCCCCCAGGGCCGCGCCGGGGCCGGGGCCGGGGCGGGGGCCGTGGCCTAGGCTGCGGCGGGGTACGGAGCCGGGTCTGCGGCCGCGGCCGGGGTCGGCGGCGGGGGGCACGGCTGCGCCGCGGAGAGGGATCGGGGGGCCGCGGGGGGTCGGAGGGAAGGGTGGGGAGAGGAACCTCGTCGCTGCCGCCGCCGCCGCTCCTCGCCGGGTTCTCATCCTCCGGCTCCTGCTTCGGCTCCCCCTTCGGCTCCTGCTCCGCCTCCCGTGCCGGCTCGGGTTCGGGTTCGGGCTCCAGCTTGAGCTCAACCCGGCGGCCGGGACCCTCCGCCGTCTCCACGTTCCCGGCGGCGTCCACCTTCCCTGCCGTCTCCACCTCCCCGGTAGCGTCCACCTTCCCCGCCGCCTCCACCTTCCCGGCTGCCTCTACCTTCCCCTCCACCTTCGCCTCCGCCTCCACCTTCCTCTCCGCCTTCTCCGCCGTCTCCGCCGTCTCCGCCTCCTCTGCCTCCTCCGCCTCCACTGGCGACGGCTCCTCCCCCTGCTCGCCGGGCTCGGGCGGCCACTGGGCGTGGCGGCGCGGGGGCCACGCAGACCTGGGGTGTCCCCCGCCCGGCCTGAGGGAGCGCGGCAGCGCTGGCCGCTGGACCCAAAAGGGACTTTCACTGAAGGAGGCGGCGGCGGAAGCAGGCGACGCCCCCGGGAATCCTCCCGCCGTAGCCCCCTAGCGGAGGCCGCTCTGCCGCCAGGCCCGGTTTCCTTTAATTCAGTATTTCCCAAACTTGCTGGTTCACGAGAATCACGTGGGGAGCATGCAAAAATTACAGATTCCTCGGCGCCACCCGCAGCCCCACTGAATCAGAATCTCGAAGGGACGTGCTCCGGAACCTGTATCTTTAACTAGGGCCCGAGAGGATTCCTATGATCAGGCAAGTTTGGGAAACACAGCTCTAATTCATTGAGGCTGGCGGGAAGGGGGGCGGGGACCGCGCAGTCTCTTTAAGGCGCTTCCAGTTCTCGGCTCCAATCGCTGCTCTGACCCCCTTCATCGTCTCCTCCCCTCTCCCCGTCCTTCCCTTCGTCCATGCAGCGTCCCCCACCACTGCGGGGGCCAGGGACGGAGGGGTGGCCAAGTCCAGAAACGTCCCTGGGGCTGAGAGATGTCCCCCCGGGGGCCGGGTCCTGAGGGGCGCCGGCAGAAGCTGTGATAGGCCATCACCTCGGAGGCTGAGCCTGCCCCCAGCCCTGTCCCGGGCTCCCCGCCCACCCCAGGTCCTGCCCCGCCCCTTAGGGGTGAAGCCCCAGCTCCTCTCGGGGGGGGGGGGGGGGAGGCCTGCACCCCAGATCCAGGGGGGCAGAGCTCCCAAGGCCACTGGGCCCGAAGACACATGTCCCATGCCCATCTTATCGGTGTTCTGCAGAGTCTGTGCCTGCTCCTCGTCCCCTCCTCACCTCCTCCTCGGGCTCCCAAGGCCACGGGTGGTTGAGGGTTTGGCAGCCGGCCTTCTGGCCCAGGGGACGCTGAGCCGCCCCGGGGGCGGCGGGAGGGACAAGGCACAACGAGGCCATGCCTACTGCCGGCACCTCCCCTAGGGCGAGAGAGGGGCCTGAACCACGGGACGCTGTCCCAAGGCCCTCAAGCCCTAGCAGAGTCCCGGGCCAGGCAGCAGGTGGGAGGGGCCGGGGAAGCAGAAGCAGCTCCCATCCGTGCAGCTGCCAGTGGGGAGAGTGGGCGGCCAGGGGTCTGAGGGGCGCTCCTGCGCTGAGAGCCGCTGGCAGTGGGCAGCAGCACCAAGGCGCCCACGAAGACTGAGCCCAGAACACGGGGCTTGGGGCTTGGGGCTTGGGCGGCTGGGGGATGTCGGGAAGCGGCCGTAGGTGCTGGTCCCAGGCAGTGCAGCCCAGGGCAGGCATCACGATGGGGCTCAGAAGCAGCAGAGAGCCAGTGCTCAAGGATCAGGGAGAGCGTGTTCCACGAGGAGTCTGGTCCCTGAGTCCCGGTGATGGCTGGCCTTGGCCCAGTACACAGGGCCCTGCCTGTGGGAGTGTGCTGCCTGATTATATTGTGATGGAGTTCTCCTTGGTTAGCACAGGACATCACCCCTCCGCCTGGCCACTTCTTCTGGGGAAGGGGGGGGTGCCTAGGCCTCCTGGGGTGAGCAGCAGGAGTTGGTTGTCGAGAATTGGGAGCTCTTAAGGAGGCTAACATGCTAGTTCCCATACACCTGAGGTCCCCAGAGCTGCCCTGGTGCCTACTGTTCCTTCCTTGAAGCACCCCAGCATCTTTCCAATAAATGCCTGCCCTTTGTGACCTGTAACCAGAGGAACTGCAACTAGGGCACCGGCTGAAGGAGTCCTGCTCCTGCGAGGGGTGGGGAGGCAGGGGGAGCACAGGAGGTACTCTCATTACGCCTCCAAGGAGTAACAGACATCAAAGAGACCTAAGGATCTCAGTATACCTGGGACTATCTACCACTGAAGACTAACCATGGCAAACTGACTGCCTTACTGATCAACTTCCTGCCAAAGCCCCCACATCCAGCATGTAATGGAAGTGAAGGGGAGGGGTCTGCCATCATTCACTCCACAAATGTCTGTTCAGCCACCAACCTAGAGCCAGGCGTTATACCAGGAGCTGTGGACCCAGCTCTGAACCAAACAGACTCACCCCAGAACCAGAATCAGGGCTGGCTTCCACAAAAGGCAGACTGAGGAAGTGTCTAGGTCACTAGCAGAGAAGATACACCAAAAACAAAAGAATCCCAAAAAAATCAGAAGCAATATGACATTTGATTTTTTAAAAGCAGTCCTTATGGGAAAAGTCTGAATTTTATTGTACTTTCTTACATTCCTTTCCTGATTGCATGTTGCTTTTGCTCTGAATCACCTGCTGAGGGTTGGGGTTGGCGGTGGGGTTGTCAGCATAATCATTTTGATGCTTCGTGCTTGTATGGGTCTGGATTCAGTCCTGGGCGAATGGCACTGCCTCTGTCTCACAAAGACCTGACTGAGGGTTAGCTGAGGGAGCTGACCTAAGGAGAGACCCCCTCCTCATTGCAGCCGCGGGGCAGGGGGTTGAATACAACTCTGACCACAAGATGGCAAAATTGTCAGTGACGCTCCCTCCGATATTTGTTTTGTATGTTTATGTAAAACTATTGGTTTATATCAAAATGCTCTCTAAAAATATTTTCTTTGACGTTGTGCTCCTTCACACGTCTTGAGGTTCATATCTAAAATTTTGCATCCAAAATGTCAGGCTGCAAAGAAAGTGATTTCTGACAAATATTAACAGTCACGAACAAAACGTCACGGTTTTACGTGAAAGCAGTGAAACCTAAATATGTTAGTGATTTGAGAGCAGCCACCGTCATCTGTTTTAAAAATTCATAACCGAGCTCTTCTTTGATAGTGGGAAGTTGTACATTTTCCCTTTTCTGCTTGAGTTCTCAATTCCATTTTATTCTTCTAACAGAATTTTATCCCAATAATATACATTTTTGCACTTGAAATGATTTTATTGATTATCGGATTGTATTTCCCTGCAGCAAAAAAGGTACATATTTTGCTATTAAAATGCTTTTAAAACATTCCTGTGATCTTAAAGCTCTAAGTGTTGTTTAAGATTTTTACTCTTGCTTGAGTTATCATGACAATTAGTATTGGAATACAAGGGATCAAAAAATTGTGAACATATTATAAATTTTGATGGGTAATTATTAAACACAAAAACAAAAATGTACTAGAGATAGATAAGTCTTTTTTACAAAAGGTTAGAGGGTGTATCCATAGATAAATATTGCTTGTTTTTAGAATGAGACAGGATTCAGCATCAATTCTCTTCCTACTTTTTTGAGGAAACATTAGCACACAGAAACCTCATTTATAAAAATAAGTAAATGGGAATGGACATTTTGTTTTAGCAATGCCACTCAAGTATTTGAATTCTTTTGGAGATATATGGGGGTGATTATACAATGATTTATCTTCAAAATTATTTCTCATATTGATCAGCTGACAGTTTCATTGGGTTCTCCTTCAATTTTACTGGAAGCCATCTGAGTTGCAAAAGGATTTGATACGGATTCATTCGTTAGAGCAATTTGTTCCTTCACCATTGACAGCAGTGTTTGGAGCAGTGTACCTCCCTGGTACACTGAGGATTTTACACCACGGGGCAGTGCACCCAGGTAACATTCAGGATGGTTCAAAGATATGCATTTCTTTTATCAAGTGCAAAAAGGATTTTTGTGAAAAGGGTGTTGGGAAAAGAGAAACAGCTTGATTCCTCCACTGCTAGTGTGTTCTCTGGCAGATCAATTTTAGGAAATATGAAAATGAAATTTGAGGATGTTGAAATTGATCCCCTGAAAACTCTAAGTGCTAATTTACCCCCGTGGAAAGTCTTACTACACCCACAGAGTAATGCACACTCCACATTTAAGGTTACTGGTTTATATTTATTATTGTAAAGATAATATGTACAATATTTGTAGGTTTTTAAAATTTTTTTTGTTGAAGGGGTAGATAATTAGGTTTATTTATTTATTTTTAGAGGAGGTACTGGGGATTGAACCCCAGACCTTAGCATGCTTAGCATGCACTCTACCACTTGAACTATACCCTCCCTCCTAAATTTGTAGTTTTAAAAAAAGGTATAAAAGACGGCATAACATGAAAAGTTAAAGCCCTTTTCTCCTCTGCCAGTCACACCCAGTTCTATTCCCCTGAAATAACTACTTTCAACAGTTTCTAATGCATCCTTTGAGAAATTTTCTCTGCAAATACAAGCATGTTCTAATGCACTTATCCTTTTATGAAATATAAATGAGATGGTAATAAACATATGTATCAACAACTTAGCACTATATACTGGACATCAGGCAGTGCTCTCCAAGTTGACCTACACAACCAATGCAGTGCCAATAAAAATTTCAAAGAGTTTTTTGGAGAAGACTTTTACAAAATTAATAAGGAAGAATAAAAGGCATTTCCCCCCTTCCTCATTTCTCCTTCTTCCTCCTAGAAACGAAGATTTAATGGCTATAGCTGAGTAGCCACCTTGCAACCAAAAAACCGATTATTTCTGGCCCTGTTCTTACATGACAAAGAAAAAATACCAACTCTTAAGAGGTATATCTCTTTATGCTTCAACATCTCTGAAATGTTTGAATGACAGCTTGTGATGATATTTACCAGCATTTTCCCCTCTTTCTTGGTACATAAAATAATGGCGTGTCCTAGAATCAATCAATATAACACTGGAAATATCATCCTATTTAAGTCTTTGTTATTTGGATCCTGTTATGTGTAGCTGAATACAATTGCTAAGTGACAGCAGGCTTTCAATTTCACTCCTGGTGAAGTCCCAAGTCCTTATCTTGGCCTTTAAAGCCCTGCAGAATCTGGCCTCAGTCTTTTAGACTTCACTTCCTATCAACTCAGCCTTGCCTCAAACAAACTAGATTTACTGCTTTTCCTTGACTAAGCTAAGCTGGCTTCTGCTTCCAAGCCTATGCCCTGATTGTTCCCTCTGCTTGGGAAGTGCTTCTCCTTGAAATCCTCATAGCTTTCTCCCTCACTTCTTTTTTTAAAAATTATTTTTATTGAAGTACTGTCAGTTACAATGTGTCAATTTCTGGTGTACAGCACAATGTCCCAGTCATGCATATACACACATATATTCGTTTTCATATTTCTCCCTCACTTCTTCTGATCACTGCTTAAATATCATCTTATCTCAGCATCCTTCCTTGACCTCTATATATAATGATTCTCCATCCTTGCTTTATTTTTCTTCAAACACTATTATCACATGTTGTATTAAATATTACACACACAAACAATTACTATCATGTAAACACCCTGAGAGTACAATGTTCACTATTCTATTCCCAATGCCTCTTTGGCACTTTATATATATTTAAATATTTGTGAAATCAACAAATTCATGCTTTTCATCACAAGTGAAGTCAACCATATTTTCATGTTTATTGATTATTTTCTATTACCTTTTTTGTGAATGACGTGTTCACATCCTTTGCCTATTTTTCTTTTGGCTTCTTATTAACCATAGTAATAAGTCAAACTTAAATGGCACCTGAAGTATATCGAGAGTCATTCTATTAAATTACTTAACCGTCACCACAATATTAAGAAGTAGGTGTTGTTATAATCCCCGTTTTACAGATGAGGAAACTGAGGCATAGAGAGATTGAGTGAAACCCAAGGTCACACAGCTAATAAGTGATGGACCTGAGATTCAAACCCAGCAGTCGGAGTCTAGAGTTTGGACTCCTAACTCCTAAGGCACTATTAGCCCTGCATCTGTCATATTCTAGTGTCTATTTTCTCATTTATCTTTTGACGATTATACTTTATTTCATTTTTTTCACCATATGCTGCTTAAGATTATTATGTAGTCAAGATTCGCAAACTTTTCTTTATGGATTCTGGATTTTCGTAGGGTTTTTGTTGTTGTCTTGTTTTGTTTTTCTGATTATAAAAATGTAGAGCAAGTGTAAAGGTCCAGAGGCAAAAAAAAATGGAAAATGTGGCCAGAATGACTTGAATTTGGTGACCAAGAAGAAGGAGAGTGGTACAAGATGAGGGTGAGGATAGCGTTATAGGCAGGGACCAGATCCCTGGAGCCTTACAGACCATTGTATAGGATTTGAATATTATCCCAATTATGATGGGAATCATTTAGGGGGAGGTTAGCAAGGGAATGACATAATTGATGATTTATATACAATAATTATAATCAAATAATAGTAAAAGAACTAACATTTATTGATTGCTTATGACACACCAGGCACTATTTTCTAAGTACTTTAATAAGTTGTTTAAACCTCATAACACCTTGATGAGATGGGTCCCAATATTATTTTTCACTATACAAATGAAACCAAGGCACAAAAGCATTAATACACTGAATCTGCTTATGCTTACTCTCTGCTTCTATACCTGCTCCCATTCAGAATATACCTACTATTGACAATGAGATATCTGACACCTACTTGGTCCAGGCCTCTGATGTCCCACTAGTGATCTGCAAGTCTTCACTAGGAAATGAAAGGCAAGTCCACTCAGCACTAAGGCCCTTAGGTCTGAGAGCTGGTCAGATGGGCTCTTTGCATCCCATTTGGACCATGCCAAGCAGCCCTAAGCTCAAGAATAGCCAGCCTCCTGGCCCATTCATGATGACCAAGGTAGCCAGTTCAGCAGCCATGCTTCTTTTATTTGGCTGGGGGGTGGTAAACAAAGTTTATTCTAGGAAGAGCAACTCATTGAGAGATAAAACCATTTTAAAATATACGTATATGTACTGTTCATTGTTTCTAAGAACGGATTAGAGCTTTAGCTTTTTAAACTTACATATTTATCAAAGGAATAAAACCAACCACAAAATAAGAACCAACAGAATGCAGTAATCTAATGATAAAAGACAGTCAAATGTGCTTACACATATTCAAGAAATTAATCATCTAAGTTATAAATAATAAGTAGTTCATTTGTGTCCTTGTGTCCTTTTTTTTTTTTTTTAGATTCCACATATAAGTGATATCATGTGGTATTTTTCTTTCTCTTTCTGGTTTAGAATGACGATCTCCAGGTCCATCCATGTTACTGCAAATGGCATTAGTTTATTCTTTTTGTGGCTGAGTAGTATTCCATTGTGTATATATATATGTGTGTGTGTATACCACAACTTCTTTATCAAGTCATCTGTTGATCAGCAGCCCTACTTCTCACTGCAGCAGGACGAGGGCTTGCACCCTGCATTCCCGGAGTCATACTAGCAACCAGGGAACTGACTGATGGGCTCATCAGGATCCACCATGGGCTTCCAGAAGATGCAAGCCTTACAGAAAGAAGCAGTAGGCCCAGGGGTGTGGAAGGGGGCAGCTAATTAAGGTCAAGTCCTCCTTCAAGCACACATCTAGCTCTGGGTAGCCTGCATCCATGTAATTCCAATGGCCCAGGCCCTTTTCTGGCTGAAAGAAATGAAAGGCTCACAGAGAGAGCAAAGTCAGGCTTGTGAGGGATGGCAGCAAAGATGTAGGTTATACTGCATCATATCCTAACCAGCCATTTTCCTGGCTTTCACCACATATTGGTTGCAGTAGTGTGTTTCTTAGCATCCTTCAGTCTTCAGCAATTCTGTTTATACCTCTGTAGACGGCTGCCCCATTTGACCTATACTTTTGATTCCTTACAACATCTGTCCAACCACCTATCTTCCCTCTGCCTTTTAGGAAAACACTGGAATCCCCAAATCTGTGTCCAGTGCTGGAGGCTGGCCCTGTGCAGTATAGCATGGCCCTGGGCCTGAGCTGAGACAGAGATACAATGAAGGACATATTTTCCCATTCTACTCACCAAAGTGTGGAATCTGACTTGTGCTTGTCCTAAATGTCTCTTTCAAGTCTGAAGAGGGGGAAGGGTCAATCTTGGGATATTGTACCAAAACTGGTAGTTAAAAATCTTACTCATGCTTTCTACTCTTCTTCAGAATCTGATTCTTGTTTTTATTTTTTTAATTCTTATTTTATTTTATTCACTTTTATTGGAATATATTTGACATACCACATGGTGTAAATTTAAGGCGTACAACATGTTGATTTGATACATTTATATATGGTAATATGACTGCCATTGTAAAGAGAGTTAGCACCTCTATCATATTACATAATTATCACTTCTTTCTTGTGATTGGAATAATTAAGATCTAGTCTCTTAGCAAGTTTGATGATTATAATACAATATTGTTGTCTATATTCACTACACTGTGCACTATTAGGTCTCCAAGATTTACTTATCTCCTAGTTGCAAGAAAATGTTATTCCTTGTAAAAACCACAGAAAGAAATACAGACAAAATTACATAACCTCAATAGAGGGAAATTTAGCAATGTCTAAAAAGATTACGTGTGCCCTCGCTATTTGACTCAGTAGTCCCACTTCTAGGAATCTAACCCAAAGATACACCAGCAAAAGTATGAAATGACGTATGCACAAGGCCATTCACTGCAACACTATGCTTAATAGCAAAAGAATGGGAAAAAAACAAAAGTCTACCACTAGTGGACCAGTTGAATAAATTATAGTGGAGCCATAATATGGAAAGCTGGGGAAATTTTTTTAATAAAATAAAATGGAATAATACAGAATGAGATAGATTTCTATGTAATGGTTAGGAATAATGTTTGGAATATATTATTCCCATTCACTGAAAAGACATAGCAGCAATGACAGCCTACTAGCAATGAGTATATCTAATGCCTAGACTGTGGTCTCTAAATATCATATCCTACCAAAAGGAGCCAATCTTCTTTGAAGAAATAATTGCTTATAGGTGTATAACAGGAAATGTACAAAACGATCCTAGGGCTTTTTTTTTTTTTTAACCGAAAAGCAAGGGAGACATCAAAGCCTAATGTAGTCATGTCAAAAGAATACAGGGTCCAAGATGAAGGGGAGTTCTCATATGCCTGTATTGGGACAATTAGAGCATAAAAAATCTGCAATTAATCAAGCATCAAATGTATAAAATACGAGTTCATAATGACATTAAAAAACATTGGTCATCCCTGTATGATGCTAGGGTACCAAATTATTGTTGCAAAAATTAACAAAGATAAAAATCAAGAACTTATCACACCTTTCCCATATGAACTGTAATTCAGGGCATCCAAATAGTTAATGATATTCTTCTTTATGCAACAATTCCAGATAGCAAATGCAGAAGGAATGGTAGAATGATATATCACTATTTATAATCCCTAATGAAATAATAAATCTAAGCTATGGTTTCTCAACCTCAGCACTGTTGACATTTGAGGCCAGATGATTCTTTATTTTGGGACTGTCTATGCATTGTAGGATTTTTACCAGCATCTCTGGCCCCTACTAATTTGATGCCATTAGTCCCCCCTCTCCCAAGTTGTGACAATCAAAAATGTCTTCAGACATTGTTAACTGTCCCCTGAGGGATAAAATCATCCCTGGCTGAGAACCACTAATCTAGAGCAATGATCATGAATGGATTAAAAAAATTAGATAAATAATGATGGGGAACTTCACAATGGAGGGATCAGGTTGATACCACCTGAACCCACTGATCAAATTCAGCATCACTAAGAGTGGGACAGCTAGATATTATGTCTCCTGAGGTGATGCGGTAGGAATCATACAGCACCAACAATGACATATTGATGTAAAAAATAAAAACTAAACCTAAATCTAATCAAACATCTAGCTCTAATTCCCAGTTGATGGTAAATAAACGAAACAGAAGAACAAGTTCAGTGTTACCACGGAGAAGCAATCAGCCAAATCCAAAACGTGGAATTTTTTATAAGAAAAATGACTTGTTTTTTTAAAATGAAAAATGGCATTTAAAAGAGGATGAGGAAAACAATAAATGTTTAAATACATTTAAAGTAAACCATTACTGTATGATTCCACTCTATGACATTCTGGAAAAGGAAAAACTATGGCGACAATAAAAATATCAGTAGTTGTCAGGGAGAGCTAGGAATGAATAGGCTGAGTACAAATGATTTTAAGGCATTGAAACTATTCTGTATGATACTGTAATGATGGATACATATCATTATAAATGTATCCAAATCCAAAGTGTGTATAACACCAAGAATGAACCTGAATGTAAACTATGGACTCTGGGTGATTATGATGTGTCAATGCTAAGTTTATCAGTTGTAACAAATGTATCACTCTGGTGGAGGATGTTAATAATGGAGGAGGTTATGCATGTATGCGGGCAGCAGGTATATGGAAATTTTCTGTACCTTTCACTCAGATTTGCTGTAAACCTAAAACTGCTCTAAATATTAAAGTCTTTTTTTTTTACATTTTTATTGAGTTATAGTCATTTTACAATGTTGTGTCAATTTCCAGTGTAGAGCACAATTTTGCAGTTATACATGAACATACATATATTCATTGTCACATTTTTTTCACTGTGAGGTACCATAAGATCTTGTATATATTTCCCCTGTGCTATACAGTATAATCTTGTTTATCTATTCTACATATGCCTGTCAGTATCTACAAATTTCAAACTCCCAGTCTGTCCCTTCCTACCACCCTCCTCCTTGGCAACCACAAGTTTGTATTCTATGTCTATGAGTCTGTTTCTGTTTTGTATTTATGTTCTTTTTTTTTTTTTTTAGATTCCACATATTAGTGATCTCATATGGTATTTTTCTTTCTCTTTCTGGCTTGCTTCACTTAGAATGACATTCTCTAGGGACATCCATGTTGCTGCAAATGGCATTATGCTGTCGTTTTTATGGCTGAATAGTATTCCACTGTATAAATAAACCACAACTTCTTTATCCAGTCTTCTGTCGATGGACATTTAGGCTGTTTCCATGTTTTGGCTATTGTAAATAGTGCTGCTATGAACATTGGGGTGCAGGTGTCATAAAGTCTATTTTTTAAGTAAAAAAAAAGAGGGTGAGGAAAAGAAAGATGGGAAGCTAACAGATTCTTTTCTAGCTTTACTGAGGTATAATTTATAAACAAAATTGTATATATTTAAGGTGTACAATGTAATGTTTTGATATATGTATACATTCTGAAATGATTACCACAATGCAGCTAGTCAACATATTCATCACCTCACACAGTTACCTTTCTGAATGGTGAGAACAGTTAAGATCTACTCTCTTAGCAAGTTTCAAGTATACAGTACATCATTATTAACTATAGTCACCATGTTGTACATTAGGTTTCCAGAATTTACTCATCCTACATAACTGAAACTTTGTACCCTTTGACCAACATGACCCTGTTTCCCCCACCCTCCAGTCCCTGGAAACCACCATTCTACTTTCAGCTTCTATGAGTTGGACTTTTTTAGATTCTACATATAAATGACATCATATGCTTACTTTCCTGTGCCTAGGTTAGGAAATGTATAGATTTTTAAAAGAGACTTAAGAAAAATAAAAAACAAATGCAATATTACATTTGATTTGGGTCTTATTTTGAAAAACAAAATCAATTTTAAAAACACTTCCTGAAACAATCAGGAAAATTTGAATATGAATTAATATTTAATTACATTAAGAAATTATTAACTAGTAAATTGTGATCATGGCATTGTGGTTATGCAAAAAATATTTTCTGTTAGAGATACAGTCTCATATTGAATGAAATAATATTATATCTACCATTTCAGTTAAAAGACTGCAACAAACCTTGTAGTGGGGAGAATAAATAAAACATGATTGGCAAAACATTGAAAATCACTGAAGCTGAGTAAAGGGGATTCATTCTACTAATCTCTCTACTTCTGAGTGTGTTCAAATTGTTCCATAAAAAGATGAAGTTTAAAAACAAACCAAGTGAGACTTCTGCTTCTGGAAAGATATAGTAGGTGTACTTCTCCCTATTTCTCCTGCTAAGTATAGCTAAAAACCCTGGACATTGGTTATTAAAAAAAAAATAAGAAGACTCTGAAAAGTACACAGAAGGCAGACTGGCTATAGACCTCAGAACCCAAGGAATGGCAAAGCAGTGAGTTCCCTGAGGTTTGGTTTGGTTTGGTTAAGTTTTGCTTCATATATCTTAGATTGGGTGCTGGAGAAGCTGAAAACCTGGAAACATCAATGGGTATAGGCAAAAAGACAGAGAGAAAGAGAGAAAGAGAGAAAGAGAGAAAGAGAGAAAGAGAGAAAGAAAGAAAGAGAGAAAGAAAGAAAGAAAGAAAGAAAGAAAGAAAGAAAGAAAGAAAGAAAGAAAGAAAGAAAGAAAGAAAGAAAGAAAGAAATTAAGGAAGGAGGGAGGGAGGGAGGGAAGGAAGGAAGAAAGAAAGGAAGAAAGGAAAAGGAAAAAAAACCTTAAAGGAGGAGGGAATAGCTCAGTGGTAGAGTGCATGCCTAGCATGCGTGAGGTCTTCCATTCAAAACAAACAAACAAACAAACCTAATTACTTCCACCTCCTAAAAAACCACAACCCCAACTCCAATTTTTTTTTAAATGTCTCAAGAAAACCCTGCTGTCTTTAGGCAAAGGACCAGGAAAAGGGCAACCTTGCAAGACAGAAAAGTTTTAGATAATAAGCACTCTACTCCAACCAAACCCCACAGAAAAAAATAAGCCACCATCCATGCCAACAAAGGCCAAATGGGGGACTTAAACTTTCACCCTTGGCAGGCTGCAATCTGCTGGGATGGTGTCAGAGAAGGACAAGTTGGGAGCCAGAACTTTCATTCCTGAGCAGTAACAAGGTCCCTCTGACACTGTGTCAGTGAAGACTAAATGGAAATTCTGGAGTTCATGCCAACCTGGTGAAAACAAGGGGCCCCTCCTCTTCTCCCCACTGAGATGGTGTCAGAGGAATCCCAGTAGAGAAATAGCACTTTTATCCAGCAGTAACAAGCATCCCTCTCCCACCATGGTTTTGTCAGTGGAGGTCATGAGAACAAGGCGTTCCTGCTCCTCTCCGCCAAGGTGATATCAGCAGAGGCATAGGGCAGAGCCCGAACTTCTCCCACCTTGCCAAGTAGTAATGAGGAGACCCTCACCCCCAGGTGTCAGTGGAAGCTGAATGAGGAACCTGGACTTCCACTCTACCTGGCAGCAATGAAGTGGCATTCCCCTTCCCCTGCCAGAGCAGCATCAGAAGCATGATAAAAACAAAGGATTTATATAATATCAAGTTTCTTTTTTTTAACATTCTTTTTATTGAGTTATAATCATTTTACAATGTTGTGTCAAATTCCAGTGTGGAGCACAATTTTTCAGTTATACATGAACATACATATAGTCATTGTCACTTTTTTTTTTGTTGTGAGCTACCACAAGATCTTGTATATATTTCCCTGTGCTATACAGTATACTCTTGTTTATCTATTCTACATACACCCGTCAGTATCTACAACTTTCGAACTCCCAGTCTGTCCCTTCCCACCATAATACCCTAAAAGTCCATTTTTCAATCAAAAATCACTTACCATATCAAAAGCCAGGAAAATCTCCACTTGATGAGAAAAGACAGCCAAAATATAGAAACAGTATGACATAGATGTTCATAAAGATGATTCAACAGCAATTACAAACATAATAGAAATAAATTTTAAAAAAGAAAGTCTCATCAAAGAAATAGAAGATATAAAAAAACTAAGTGGAATTTTTAAAACTAAAAAATTCAATAAATGAAATTTTTAAATTAATAGATGGCTCAAGAGCAGAATGGAAGAGACAAAGAATCAGTGAACTTGAAAATAGAACAAAAGAAATTATCCAGTGTGAACAATAGAAAGAAAATAGACTAGGGGAAAGACAAACAGATCCTAAGGAACATGTGGGACTATAGCAAAAGATGAAACATCTGTGTCATCAAAGTTAGGAAAAGAGAGGAGAAAAAAAGTAGAGCTGAAAAAGTATTCAAAGAAATAATGGCTGAAAATTCCCCCCAAGACTTACAGATTCAAGAAGCTGAACAAACCCCAAAGTGTACACACATAAAGAAATCCATGCCAAGACCTATCACACTCAAACTTCTGAAAACAAAGGACAAAATAAAAAGGCAGCCAGAGAGAAATGATGCCTTGCCTTTAGGGGAAAAACGATTTGAGCCACAGAGGATTTTTCATCAGAAACCATAGCGGTCAGAAGTAACTGACATAATATTTCTCAAGGGCTGAAGAAAGAACTGTCAATCCAGAATCCTATGTCCAGGGAAAATATACTTCGGGAATGAAGGGTTAATCAAGACATTCTCAAATAAAGTAAAACTAAGAGAATTTGCCACGAGCAAACTTACCGTGAAAGAATGGATAAAAGAAGTTCTCTAAACAGAAAGGAAATTTTAAAAAGAAGGAATCTAAGAACATCAGGAAAGAGAAAAAGCATAACAGAAAGAGTAAAAATATGGGTAAATACAATAGATTTTCCCTCTCCTACTGAGTTTTCTAAATTATGTTTGACGGTTGAAGCAAAAATTGTCAATACTATCTGACGTGGTTTTCAGTGTATGCAGAGGAAATATACAAGACAATTATATTATAAACAAAATAGAGTAAAGGGAGGTAAGGTTTCCACATTTCATCCAAAATGGGAAACTGTTGATACCATCAGACTGTGAAAAGGTAAGTATGTTTAATAACTAAAGAAAAAGCCTCCTCTCTCTCTCTCTAAATAGGTGGAGAGACATACTGTGTTCACAGGATGGAAGACAACATATAGAGATATCAATTCTCCCTCAAATTTATATACAGCATTATTTAATGCAATTCTTATGATGATTCCAGCAAGATTTTTTTTACAAATGTAGGCAAATTTATTCTAAAATTTATATTAAAAGGCAAAGGAACTAGAATAGCTAAGACAATATTGAAATAAAGGAAAAAAGTTGAAAGAATTACACTGCCTGATTTTAAGATTTCCTGTGTAGCTATGGTAGTCAAGAATGGTGGTATTGGCAAAGAGATAGATATATCAGTGGAAAAGAATAGAGATCAAGGATAAAGAATCAATGATCAATGGAATATAACTGAGACCCCAGAAATAGACCCACACAAGAATGGCCAACTGATCTTTGACAAAGGTGAAAAAGCAATCAAATGGAGGAAGGATAGTTTTTTCAACAAATAGTGCTGGAGCAATTGGATGTCCACAGGCAAAAAAAAAAAAAAAAAAAAAAAAAAAAAAAAAAAAAAAAAAAAAGACCCTCTACTTAGACTTCAAATCTTATACAAAAATTAACTCAAAATGAATCATAGATTTAAATGTAAAACTATAAAATGCTAAATGAAAACATAAGAGAAGATCTACAGGCCCTAGGGCTTGGTGAAGAATTCTTAAACATAACACCAAAAACATGATCCTTAAAATTTTAAAAATTGACAAATTATACTAAATCAATATAAAACATTTGTAAAAGACTCTTAGGAAAATTAAAATATAAGTTACAGAGTGAGAAAAATTATTTGCAAAGCAGATATCTGACAAGGGGCTCATATCTAGAGTATATAAAGAATTCTCAAAACTCAACAGTAAAAAAAAAAATCCAGTTAGAAAATGGACAAAAGATTTGAAGAGACAGCTCACTGAAGAGGATAAACAGATGACAAATAAGCATATGAAGAAATGTTCAGTATCATTAGCCATTAGGGAAATGTAAGTTAAGACCATGATGAGATATCACCATACATGTATTAGAAAAGCTAAAATTAAAAATAGTGACAATACCAATGATGGTAAAGATGGAGAGAAACTAGAGCTTTCATATATTGCTGGTGGGAATGTAATGTACAGTCACTCTGGAAAATAATTTAGTAGTTTCTTAAGTAGCTAAAATACCATATGACTCAGTAATCTCACTCCTAGGCATTTATCCCAGAGAAATGAAAACTTACACCCACACAAAAATGTGTACTCAAATAGTCGTAACAGCTTTATTTGTGATAGCTAAATTTGGAAACAACCAACATGTCCTTTAATAGGTGAATGGTTAAACAAACTGTGGTATATCCATACCATGGAATACTGTTCGGCAATAAAAAAGGCAAACTATACACACAATAATTTGGATGGATCTCAAAGACATTATGCTGAGTGAAAATAGTCCATCTCAAAAGGCCACAAACGGTATGTTTCCATTTATATTACATTCTTTTTGGGGGGAGGGGCAGTAATTCGATTTATTTATTTATTTGTTTGTTTATTTATTTATTTATTTGTTTATTTATTTATTTATTTATTTTTAATGGAGGTACTGGGGATTGAACCAGGACCTCGTGCATGCTAAGCAAGCACTCTATCGCTGAGCTATACCCTCCCCCCATATTATATTCTTGAAGTGACAAAATTAAGTGATGGAGAACAGATTAGTGGTTGCCAGGGGTTGGGGTGATGGGTGGGAGGGGACTGGATGTGAATATAAGGGGTAGCAGGAAGATCTTCACAGAGATGGGACAGTTCTGTATATTGATTGTGGTGGTGGTTATACCAATCTACACGTGATGAGATGACATAGAACTATGCATACATTGTACCAATGCCAATCTATCACACAAGATTTAAGTTCTGGGGGAAACTGAGTGAAGGTTATACAAAACAGATATAAGGTCTTGAAAAAAAATTTCAAATCAAAACAAGAGGAAATTGAATTCTCAGCAATAATTTTCTATCATATCGTTTCTAACTAGAATGTCAGGGTTTTTCCCTGAATGCAGAGGTCCCCAAGTGTCTCCAGAGGCTCTAATAAGACTGACCCCAGAGGATCTATGTGACATGTCCTTTGCTGTTCCCCTGGGCAATGTTGGTGGAATACAGGAAGCCCAGGCCTTCATCCAGGACTGCAGCTGTAGGAGGAGCCCTCAGGACCACATGGGCTGTCATTAGACATGTCACCACAACAAGGAGACATAGCAGACTGACTTGGCTCTCTTCTGTTCTTCTCTAGACCATAGGCCTCCAGCTAAATCAGAGTTAAATTCCCTCCAATCCAGCCTAACTAGTGACTGGTGAATACTAGATCTTTTCATATGCACATGCTCATTCATTCACACAAAACTGATTGAATATATAACCTGCATGTCTGCTATCCTGGCTGGCACTCTGCAATTTCTTGGTCACCATGCTGTCCTGCTGGGAGGGATGAAAGGGGGAACTGGTTTCATGAAGTCACACTGTAAGTGAGCTTAGGCAAGGTATTTACCTGGATCTCAGGACCTGGCAGTGGGAGCAGTAGAAGCTCCAAGGGTTGCTCTTTCTGTCCATCACCATAAAGATCTCTGTGACTTTTATTTAAAAAAACATATGAACTTCATTTATCCAGTTATAAGTTCATCCTTTTGAAAAATTAGTATTATTTTTGAGCAGAAACAACAGTGGCGGCAGATCAGAACTAGGCAAGCCCTGAGTAGGCAAATATTTCAGACTTCCCACAGAATTGGAAAGATCTCTAACATCTTCACATTGTCAGTATGGGTTTGAGGAGCGCTAAGTACGCCAGAAACATCTGCTGCCAAGAAATGTGACATGAAGGGGAATTCAGCATCCTGGGGGAATTTTGGAGAGTTTTCCTAAGAGTGGAGTGATCAACTGTGATGGGGTTTCTTAAAAGAGACTTATTCTTAGGATGAGCTCTCTTTACTTAAGAATTAGATTAAGATTGATTGGGGAGGGGAGAGGGTATAGCTCATTGGTAGAGTGTGTGCCTAGCAATGCACAGGTCCTTGGTTCACTCCCCAGTGCCTCCATTAAAAAAAATAAACTTAATTACCTGCCTCCAAAAGTTATTTTAAAAAAAGATTGATTGGGGACGAATGGGCAGAAGATTCTCAGACTCTTGTTATCTTGGGTGAAGACATTGTTGTCCCTGGTGGAGGGGCAGGAAACCAGGAAGGTTAAAAACAGAGAAAGGGTCATATTACCAGAATTTGTGACAGAGCTCTCCCTTTCCATGAGGTGGGGAGAGGGAGCATGAATAAACTGAATAAAGTGTTGTACAATACCGACTAAATTTTTTATGGACAGATGAAAGTGGCAGGCCAATCAGTTTCAGCTTTAAAGGGCAAAGGGCAACAGCTCTAACAAATGGAGAGAAAATTGGGAGGAGCTAGAAAGATCGGCTCAGTGATTCACTAGAGACTCTGCCCTAAGAAGTAAATGGAAAGAATTTATCCGAAAGTGATGAGGTATTTGAAGAATGCCAAGGCAAGGGACAAACCCCTTTCATTATGGTGCACCCACCACCAGTTGGGCTTTACTAAGAGGGCAAGTCCACACATGCATCTGTCAAGGTGAATCAAACAAGGAAGATGATTTGCAACAACAAACCTGCGGTAGAGAGGGGGACAGAGCAGCCTGGGGCAACCCAAAATAAACCTACTCTGCCCTGCCGCCCGCTCACACTGATGTGGACATTCCTCATTGAAAACCTTGAAGTCCAGTGAGTCCATGAAGGTTTTCAAGACCAGAGAGGGTGCCCTAAAAACTGAGAAGTTTTCCAGGTGGCTGATGGAGTGAACTAAGGTACAGGGCAACATAACACTGAAGACAAGAGGAAGTCGTGGAGACCTTTGCTCAGGCAGTTGATGTGGGCTCTGTAGAAGGAGGTCAGAAAACATACAGGGAGCATTTAGGGGGTGTTTCAATTATAAGGCAATGGTGAATCAAGAGAGAAATCCTCATGAGAATCCCTGGGAAGCCTTTTGGCTGGTCATCGTAAGGGCTAGACACTGGACAGCCATTCCTTTCAATTAGGATGGAACCCCTGGTCTTTCCAAACCAGGGGTGGCAATGGACATTCAAAAAGAAAACTTGAAAATTCAGCACTTGGTCCCAATAATGTAAAATATGGAAAAATCATATGACTTTATAATTATTACAAACAGAAGAACTATAAAGTCCAAATGAATGGTTGATGCCAATTACTTTCTAGAAACCTTCTAGAAAACAAACTTTTGGTGGTGAACTAAAGGCTTAGGGAATGGTGAATCCCTGTAACAAACCAACAGTAGCTACCTTTTCAAAGAGGAATGGGCAGATACTAGGGAAGAATAAAAGGGTGTTAAGTTTTGTATGAAGTCCAACATACACTTACTGTAAGACTCTGCAATCCCACTCCTAGGTATTTACCCCAGAGAAATTAAAATTTATGTTCACACAAAAACCTGTACATGAATGTTAATAGAAGCCCCAAAATGGAAACAACCCAAGTTCTTCATGGTGAATGGATAAATTGATTCTGATATGTCCATACAACAAAAGGATAATAATTGTCAGCAATAAAAGGGAATGAACTACTTATACACACAATAACATGGGTGAATCTCAAATGCATTATGCTGAGCAAGAGAAACCAGAATCAGAAGGCTACATACAGTGTAATTCTATTTATAGTCTGGAAAAGGTAAAACTATGGGGATAGAAAACAGATTAGTGGTTGCCAGCCTCTGGGGGGCAAGGAGAGGGGTTGATTACCAAGGGACAGAAGGAATCTTTTTGTGATACGGAAATTTTCAATATCTTGATTGTACTGGTGATTACACAACTGCATAAGTTTGTCAAAACTCATGCAACTGTGCTTCAAAACAGGGTGAAGCTTACTATATGTAAATTATATCTTAATAAACCTGACTTGTAAAAATGCTGAGTTAGAACATATTTTAAACCGATTATTCAAAGAGGCTATGTTGGATCAAATAAGCCAATCTGGTTGGCTTGGTTCCCGTTTGCATCTGCTTTCAGATCAAGGGCAGAGCCCCTAACCAAAAAGCCAGGTGAACTCATCTGTCATCTCTGGGAAGAGACCAGTGTCTCTTCTCTTCAGGGAGAATGGGTATATTCTGAGGCAGTATGATGAACAGTACATTTTGCCTGTCTGTTTCTGCACTTTACATGTGAAACTCTGCATCCAGGGGGAAATGGAAGAAGTTGTTTTGGTTCTGAGCCAAGAATATTCAGAAACATCTGAACATTCAGCCCTCACAAATTTCAAACTAAGAAAGCAAGAGTAGTGAGTTTCCAGCACATAATTACTTCCCAAGGCCACAATGGGCTTGTTGGGAAGGATACGGAAAGGAACAGATACCTGGACTTTCCCACTGAGTTCTGGGCACAGATTTAATTTATTTAAAACTCCTCAACTGTGCATTGTTTATGGGATGGGAAAATTGGCAGGAGTACCTGAAATTCCACAAGTAGCACCCAAGATTGAATTGGGCTTAAAGTGGGCATGTCTTAAGAACTTCAAGGATTTTCTCTTCTTTTTTTCCCCTAATCTAACAGATTCATCAATATTTGTAACAGTGTGGAGAAAGGAACAGCAGCCACAGTGCAATTAATGTTGATGGAGGAGTCAGCTGGATAGTAAAATCCATCAAAGACGTCATACATTCATACTTGAGCTCGAGTTGGTGTTAGGACTATAGCTACCCCAAACTCCAACAGAACCATAACCCCAGTGCTGTAATGTCATCAAAGAAATGAAAACAACAGTCCAAAACAGTTGGCTTGGAAATAGAGCTATTATATGCGGTTCATCCATAAACATTCTTGTCTGATTTGGAAGCCAAATGTAACTTGGTGAACAAATATTCTCTATTATGGAGGTTTCAATTTGTCCACAAAACCCCTGGCACTAGTAGTAGCCTATGACCATTAATTGAGTGGAGAAATTCTTGGAGACACCTCCAACTTCTCCACTGAATATAGTTATGTCAATATCAATCGATGTCTATTTATCTCTAACTTATTTATTATTCTCTTCTAAATAATCTTAGGATTGAACTCCTAACTGCAGGAGAAAGCAAATTATACTTGGAGGATGACTTCTTTGCACAAGGAAAAGCTGGACTCAGAGTCCAGGGATCTGGGATCTAAATAAGCTACCTTGGAAAATGGAATTGGATCTAGGAAGTTGAAATTGTGACCTTTGGGCTTCCAAAAGAGCGATCCATTTTGAGGATGTCCAGACACGATTGTAACAAAGTCAGCCTATTTATTTCTGACAGTCAGTAGGTTGTTGGACTCCTGAAACATCCAGTACTTGCTGAATTCTATTGGCCACCACTTCTGCCATGCTTTCTATTAGAGAAGGAGCGAGTCTGGCATAACAGTTAAGCACAGACTCTGGACCCGTAGTTGCCAGTGTTCAAATCCTATCTCTGCCATTTCCTGGTGATGGTAGATTTGACAGATTTTCTTTTAACATCTCTGTTTCAGTTTCTTCATCTGCAAAAATATATATAGTAGTATCAATGATTCCATTTTAGCATTGTTGTGAGTGGTGACTTTATCAATATAAAAGCCCTCAGAACAAGAAGATCTCTCATAAGTACTACTGAGTAGTATTACTATTTTCATTTCCAGGGGCCCAAAGACTGCTGTACTAAATTGTCGCAAACTGGGTGGTTTTAAATAATAGAAATTTACCCTCTCACAGCTCTGGAGGCTAGACGTCCCAAACCAAGGTGTCAGTAGTGCCATGCTCTCTCTGAAGTTTCCAGGGGAAAATATGTCCCATGCCTTTCTCTTAGCTTCTGGCATCGTTGGCAATCCTTGACATTCCTGGGCTTGTAGGCATATTACTCCAATCTCTACCTCTGTTGTCACATGTCTCTATCTCTGTGTCTCTCCTCCTCTTCTAATAAGGGGACCAGTCCTATTGGATTAAGGATCCATCCTAATGACTGCATATTAACTTGATTACATCTGCAAACATCCTATCTGAATAAGGTACTGGAAACTAAGGGTTCAACATATCTTTTGTGGGGCACAATTCAACCTATGACAAGATCTAACACAACAAACATTTTAGTACACCTGAAACAATGATGCCATCACACACATTGGATAGTGGAAAGAAGTAAACATTGAAGAGGAGGACTGGTTTTTCTACCTGCCTAGAATGCTCCTTGTGATGGTCCCAAATCAATCTAAGAATTTCATTAAAGCAACCTCTACTTGGAGGCATAACTTTAGGTAATCTTGGTAAAGCACTGCTCAAGGTTGACTCTTTTTTGGGGGGGTAGTAATTAGGTATTTATTTATTTATTTATTTATTTATTTATTTATTTATTTATTTATTTAATGGAGGTGCTGGGGATTGAACCCAGAACTTCATGCATGCTGGGCACACACTCTACCACTGAGCTATACCCTCCCACAAAGATTGACTCTTCTAGATGGTAGTTCACAGCCACTCTTGTTGAGTTGAGGCCATTCTAACTATGAAGGAGGATCTCCCCACCCACAGTGGAAACCATCCAATTAAGATATTTTGCTGCTAAGGCAAGGGGGATACTTTTAACCAAGAAATGGCCTGATAAATGGCAAACTTCACAGAATTGGATGGACACTCACATATATCTCATATCCCCAGATCTGTGGACATTGTTGAGAGAATGAATCAGATCTAAAGTTGAGCTGCCTAGGAGCTGTAATGTTTTAGGGCTTAATTGGGCTAAAGCCCTTCCTTTTAGGTTGATGAGCCTGAGGAAGTAAAAACAATACATATTAAGGCCTGACTGACTACCTTGTGTGATGTCTTGATATACTGACAGCCCAAGGGTGGGAGTCAGAGGCAAAACACTTTGGCAAAGAGTTACAAAAGTTAGTCCAGGGTTTTACACTTTAAATCAATGAGCTGTATGATAGAATCTAAGGTCCAGGCCAGGGCTGTACTCATGCCAAAGAGAAGTCCCTAAAATGATTGAGAATTGGTCATGGTACATTTCCAGGTACCATTCCTGTTCCCAAACTTGAGTGAGGGGTGGAAGATGGGGGATCCTTTCTTGGTAATGTGGAAGCTCATATTGGATGTGTTTAAATGGAATGAAAAGATCAACCATCTCTGGTTTGTCCATGCACTGCAATTTAAGAGCTCAGGCAGAAGCCCTCAACCTCTCCCCAGGGGTCAAAACCAGAGACAAATGCAAGACTTGCTCCTAGAATGCCACCTGTAGTGGCCATAAAAATGTCCCACTGAGATCTTCTGCTGCAGGAAATATAGTTGACTAAGTAGCCCCAGCTTCCACCTAACTTTGTCCACCACCAAGTTTGCACCAAGACTGTGCTTCTCCTAGGCTGCCAATAGCGCTGACTGAGCATGGTGCAAACACTAGTGCTGGCCATTTCTCATGGGAAACAATGTTTCTCTAACCCATCAAATGGGCTCAGACTTCTTTGAACTGTGCTACAGACTGGAACTCTCTCTAGCCAATCCTTTTCCCATCTCCCTCACCTTCCACAGGGGTCAGACTTAGATTGTAATCTGAAATCTCTCCCTGTCTACTTCTGCTTCTTTCTCTGTATCACTCATAAGCATGTCTCCCAAGTTTCTTGCACATTTAATCCCATCTTGACATCTGCTTCTTGGAGGTTCTGAATATACATACATTGTATTGTTGATGGGATCCAAGAAAGTAGATGGTCAGATGGGTTTTGGGGAACTGGATCACTCACCACCTACTGGGCAAAGAGGATGCCATCCTGAGTTGTAGATGGGAACAGATATTCCTTTCCACAAGGTGGTAATGCAAATGCTGATGGTTTCAACATTAGTGACCTGGGAAGATGTCCAGTGGAAGGGAACAGTCTTGCAGGTACAATGATTCTAGCATTTGAAAGAAAGGTCAGCAAAGTTGGCTGGTTATTACTAATTTGTATTGATGCTCCATAAAGGGATAATGAGATAGAGGGCTGTTAACAAGCAATTAATGGCTAAGTGTAAGAGCCAGAGGATCTTGTTGATAGCTTATAAAGACACCCTTTTCTCCTTTAGTAGAAGAGAATGTAATAGGGAAGGACAAATCTGACTCCACTTTGGATCTGTTTCTTTTACTTTAACCTTTGTATTCTATAGCTTTTGCTACAAATTAATCCCTAAAGGGATGTTACCTACACATAATACTCATCCCTCAAACCCTGCCACCCCTGCCAGAGTGTTAAACTAGAATACCTTTGTTTAAATTCACAGGAAACATCCTGACCACACCCACCTGTGAATGGTTGCAGGAAAGAAGAAATTAACACCTCCCCTCCAGAATCTGGCTGGAACCAGGAAAAATTTGCAACAATTGCATCTCCTTTTTTACTTTACCTCCTCACCTCCCCCTCTTTGTTCTACAAAAAAAAAAAAAAAAAAAAGCTAGCATTCAAACCCCCACAAGATGGTTCTTTGAGACAATAGACCACCATCTTCTAGGTCTGCTGGCTTTCCGAATAAAGACACTATTCCTTGCCCCAATAATTTGTCTCTCAATTTATTGGCTTGTCGTGTGGTGAGCAGTGTGAGCTTGGACTTGGTAACAAGCAGATACATCAGAGGAGTAGATTCAGGACTTGATAGTAAGAGCCTCAAGATGATTAAATGCTTAACCCAGGCAAGTCTATCATGCTGAAGTCAGAGCCTGGTTGGAGAAACCTGGGACTTGAAAAATGGGATGGAAATATCTGGATGGAGATGCCTAAGATGTTGGCTCCTAAGATGTAGATTTCCCTAAATTCTCAGAAACTCCAGAAGTAGCCCACTCTTCCCTGGAAAGAGCTAGCGCGTCTCTCATGCTGGAAGATGTCAGCAAGGCCTCACCTCACCAAAAAAAGAAAAAAAAAAAGAAAAGAACAAAAAGGTTTCCCTTTCAGAAGCTGCCTCAATCTTTTCTCCTGGTTTCTGGGCTAATAACCTGGGTTAAATCCCAGCATAACCCAACTGGTGATGTGCTGGGCCTCATAAGGAAGGAAATAGATTGTATACTGAAGGAACTGCAAGAATTAACTAACTCAGATTGGCATGAGCCTGGTGAGTACCCCTGAGATTAGATTTTGAGGTGCTTGATCAAGGTAGCTAGAATATAACATTGAAAATGCAAGAATTTATCAATGGGAGGATACTTTCTTGGGAGAGAGATTTAACAACCTGTCAAGCACCCCAGGGGTGGGGAAAACTCACTGCTATAATGGCTTTTAGAAGCCTGATGTAGGCAAAGACCCATGCTGAATGAAGTGAAAATGCCTGTGTTGCCTGGAGGATGGTAGAGGTAGGAATAAAGAGGCTGAAGGAATTGGACGTGTTGGAATGGATATACCATGTGAAATCAGAAATACTACCAGAAGATTATGTTCCATGAGGGGCCAAGAAGACTCACTATTCATCAAAGCCATCAGGAACGTACTGGTGAGGGGGCACCAGCATCACTAAGAAGCTCAGTGGTGGCTCTCATTTGCTGGTTATGGCTGAGGGTAAGAGAGGTAGTCACGGCTTATTAACGTCCATGGGAATCACAGAGCCTTGAAGTAATAGAGCCGGGTGGCAACAATTAACTGTCAGAAGCCAGGAGGCTGCAGCCACCATAACAACTGACAAAAAGTTAAAAGAGGAGCCAAGGGGCTTGTGGTATAGGGCATTGTGGAGACAGTTAATAGAATATGGCATGCTTAGGAGGCAAAATAGACAGGTAGCCAACAAAGGCGCGACATAGCATCTACAATTATAATAAGGAAGAACAAATCTGACTCCATATTAGATCTGCTTCTTTGGCTCTAACACTGCTCTCTGTTTCCTGTGCTTAGTTATGTTGGTTCTGCACCTTTTGTAAAAGAATGTTGCCTGTAGCCTGAAATATACAGGATAGCCATTCTCAAGGTACTGACCTTTAAGGGTGCAACACTTTTCCTTTCATATAAAGATAAAAAGTTGCAGAATAGAAAATAACATTTGTCTTGTTGGAGATTTACAGGGACACCATGACCTGACCCACATGGACAGCTGCAAGAACAAAGATTCTGACACCAAGAACCAATACCCCACACTCCTTCTCCTTTTTAGTATAAAAGGAGCCTGAATTCTGACTTGGAGAAGACAGTTGTCCAGGCATTAGTCTGCCATGTTCTTGGTCTGCTGGCTTTCCGAATAAAATCACTATTCCTTGCCCCAACACCTCATCCCAATTTATTGGGTTGTCGTGCTGCAAGCAGAGCGAGTTTGTACTCAGTAACACAACTAGATAAAGCCAAGAATGGGGGAGGAGGCTGAGGGTGTCTTCCCCAATAAAAAGTGTGGCTATAAAGGGATAGCATGAGGGAGATCTTTGTGGTGACGGAACACTTCTGTATCTTGATTGTGATGTATGTACAAATATACACATGTCATAAAATGCCATTGAGTGATCCACACACATACAAAATAAACAAGTTCATGCAAAAACTGGTAAAATATGAGTTAAGATCTAGTCTAGTTAATTGTGTTGTGTCAGTTGCTTTCCTGGTTTTAACAGTGCACTTTAAGTTATGTGAGATGTTAACCACTGGTGGAAGCTGGGTGATGGGTACAGGAGACCTCCCTGTACTCTTTTTGCAACTTCTTGTGAGTCTATAATCATTTCAAAAGTTTAAAAACACGAAAGAGCTTTGGAGTAAAGTTCAACTCTCAGAGCAATGGCTGCCCTCAGGCTAGAAATGATGATCTCTGTAGCTGCAGTTTGTTATGAAGCAATAGATACCCGCAGCACGGAGAAATTATTGCAAGTTCTCATTTTCAGGCAGGGCAACAACAAAGTGTATTTTGAGTCCAAAGCAAGGAAGATACCTACAAGTAGCTGAAACTCTGTGCTGTTTCCCTGCTGAGGTATGTTCAACAAGATTGCTTTTCATAAATCAAGCAAGTAAGTCCATGTCCAAACTTGTAACTTGGAAGAAAATCCCCTGGACATTTCTTTTAAGAAAAGCTGCCTGGGGTGTATGGGTATAGTTCAATGGAAGAGCACATACTTAGCACGCATGAAGTCCTGGGTTCAATCCCCAGTACCTCCATTTAAAAAAAGAAATGAAGAAAGGAAGAAAGAAATGCTGCATCACCAACAATCTTAATGGCACAGAGGACAATATCGTGTGGAAAAACATGGACAATTCCAACTCTGAGCTGAAAAGTGATTCAGAATAGTCAGGTTACAGATGTGAAGAAATTTTAGAAATACTTTAATCAATTTATATTGTTTATATTTTTAAAGCACTCATAAGAGTGAAATAGTAACAAATACTATGTTTATATAAGACTAAAATAACTTTCACTAAGTAAAAATTAGAAATTAGAAGTGCAAAGAAAACATTATGACACAGTTTAATTGGCAACCTTGTTCCTTTCTTAATATTGTGACACATAAAATAATGGTAAATCTTACACTTGATGGCATCTTATATTCGGTGAAATACGGTATCTGGGAACATCTCTTAACCAGACCTGGGTGAACATCTTTGCCCCCTACAGCCCAGCTCGAAACAAGTCATTCACCTCTGCCCTTTACACCTTCAGGATGTTCATGCCTAGATCAGGAGGACCCACATATCAGCCACTCCTGGAATGAGGCAGCCCACCCTAGACAACCTTCACCCCAACATAACATAGCTCCCTTCCAGACCACAGTGCTGCCTTCTGCTCCCCACAATATGAAGCACTTCTCCCCTTCAACCTGTTCTGATCCCTAGACCAGGGACCTCACCTTTTCTCCAACACCCTACCCAGTTGCTCCAGGCTTTGGCCTGTCCACAGAAGACATTCACAAGAAAAGAATCTTAGAGTCACCTCAGAAGCCAGCAAAGGAGGGAAAGGCCAAGGTTGACCATCATCACCCATCTGCAGCAGCCATCTAGGAATGGAAGCAGGTAGGGTTTTTCCTTCCCATCACATCAGTGGGCTCTGTGACTGCCACAAGCTATGGACCAAGCTCCTGTTTCAATCCAGGAAGAGAGAATGCTCCTAAGGAGGGTAGGAGGCTCTGGCTCTGTTTAGAAACTGTTGGGGTCTCTCTTGGGCAAAGGCTATTTCATGATGTGAAGAGCAGACATAGGAGTTTTGGTTTGGCAAAGCTGTGACATGGTGTGAAAGGCAAACGTGGGAGTCCTGAGAGCCCTGATCCTTGTGTGGACTTTTCTGTTTGTACGTGCCAAAGGAATGCCTCCTGGCTGGCTCAGTTGCCGAACTGCATGGGGGATTTCGTTTGAATAGGATACAGGGGAACTTTGTTTTGTTTTATTTATCATTATTATTATTATTATTATTTATTTGGGGGAGATAATTCGATTTATTTATTTATTTTTAATGGAAGTACCAGGAATTGAACCCAAGACCTCGTGCATGCTAAGCTCACGCTCTACCACTGAGCTCTGCCCTCCCCTTATACCCTCCCCCCAGGAGAACTTGGGAAAGAAGAACTTTAGGGTCTCGCATTGTACAAATGGGGCAAGATTATGAAATTTTAAACTGGCTTGCAATGAAATGTTTACAATCAATAACTAGGATCTTTCAATAAATTTGAATGGTTTCAGGTTTGGTTTGCAGTGATTTTATGAATCTAGTAGATTTGTTTTAGGTTTTTGCAGAGGTCTTTCCTTTTTGTGGCTCTTTTGATATTTTTATTTTTTATTTCAATGTCATTTAAAGGTAATTTTATTCTGTTTGGTTTTTTTTTACATTTTTTTATTGAGTTATAGTCATTTTACAATGTTGTGTCAATTTCCAGTGTAGAGCACAATTTTTCAGTTATACATGAACATACATATATTCATTGTCACATTTTTTTTTTTGCTGTGAGCTACCACAACATCTTGTATGTATTTCCCCTGTGCTATACAGTATAATCTTGTTATCTATTCTACACATGCCTATCAGTATTCATAAATTTTTAACTCCCAGTCTGTCCCTTCCCACCTCCCACCCCCTTGGCAACCACAGGTTTGTAGTCTATGTCTGTGAGTCTGTTTCTGTTTTGTATTTATGTTCTTCTTCTTCTTTTTTTTTTTAGATTCCACATATGAGCGATCTCATATGGTATTTTTATTTCCCTTTCTGGCTTACTTCACTCAGAATGACATTCTCCAGGGACATCCATGTTGCTGCAAATGGCATTATGTTCTCATTTTTATGGCTGAATAGTATTCCATTGTATAAATATACCACTTCTTCTTTATCCAGTCATCTGTTGATGGACATTTAGGCTGTTTCCATGTCTTGGCTATTGTAAATAGTGCTGCTGTGAATATTGGGGTGCAGGTGTCTTTTTGAAGTAGGGTTCCTTCTGGATATATGCCCAGAAGCGGGATTCCTGGGGTCATATGGTAAGTCTTTTCCTAGTCTTTTGAGGAATCTCCATACTGTTTTCAACAGTGACTGCACCAAACTGTACTTCCACCAGCAGTGTAGGAGGGTTCCCTTTTCTCCGCAGCCACTCCAGCATTTGTCATTTGTGGATTTTTGAATGATGGCCATTCTGACTGGTGTGAGGTGATACCTCACTGTAGTTTTGATTTGCATTTCTTTGATAATTAGTGATATTGAACATTTTTTTCATGTGCCTATTGATCATTTGTATTCCTAGGAAAACATTTTTGAGATATGTGAGATAATATTTTGCCTAGGTTTTCTTCTAGGAGGTTTTTTTTTGAGTTTATTATTGTGTATGGTGTAAGGGAGTGTTCTAGCTTCATTGCTTTACATGCTGCTGTCCAGTTTTCCCAACACCATTTCCTGAAGAGACTACCTTTATTCCATTGTATATTCTTGCCTCCTTTGTTGAAGATTAGTTGACCAAAAGTTTGTGGATTCATTTCTGGGCTCTCTATTCTGTTCCATTGGTCCATATGTCTACTTTTGTACCAATACCATGCTGTCTTGATGACTGTAGCTCTATTGTATTGTCTGAAGTCTGGGAGAGTTATTCCTCCAGCCTCTTTTTTTCTCTTCAGTAATGCTTTGGCAATTCTGGGTCTTTGATGGTTCCATATAAATTTTATTATGATTTGTTCTAGATCTGTGAAATATATCCTGGGTAATTTGATAGGGATTGCATTAAATCTGTAGATTGCCTTGGGCAATATGACCATTTTAACAATATTGATTCTTCCAATCCAGGGGCATGGGCTATCTTTCCATTTTTTTAAATCTTCTTTAATTTCCTTCATCAGCGTTTTATAGTTCTCCATGTGTAAGTCTTTCACCTCCTTGGTTAGATTTATTCCCAGGTATTTTATTGCTTTTGGTGCTATTTTAAAGGGGATTGTTTCTTTACTTTCTTTTCCTGTTGATTCATCATTAATGAAAAGAAATGCAACTGAATTTTGTACATTAATCTTGTAACCTGCTACCTTACTGAATTCTTTGATTAGTTCTAGTAGTTTTTGTGTGGACCTTTTAGGGTTTTCTATATATAGTAACATTTTATCTGCATATAGTGACATTTTTATCTCTTCTTTTCCAATTTGGATCCCTTTTATTTCTCTCTCTTGCCTGATTGCTGTGGCTAGGACTTCCAAGACTATGTTGAATAGGAATGGTGATAGTGGGAAGCCTTGTTTTGTCCCAGATTTTAGTGGGAAGCTTTTGAGTTTTTCACCGTTGAGTACTATGCTGGCTGTAGGTTTGTCATATATAGCTTTTATTATGTTGAGATATGTTCCCTCTATACCCACTTTGGTGAGAGTTTTTATCATAAATGGGTGTTGAATTTTATCAAATGCCTTTTCTGCATCTATTGAGATGATCATGTGGTTTTTTTCCTTTCTCTTATTGATGTGATGTATTACATTGATTGATTTGCGTATGTTGAACCACCCTTGTGTCCCTGGGATGAACCCCAGTTGATCATGATGTATAATCTTTTTTATGTGCTGTTGGATTCTGTTTGCTAATAATTTAGTAAGGTTTTTTTGCATCTATGTTCATCAGTGATATTGGTCTGTAATTCCCTTTTTTGGTAGTGTCTTTGCCTGGTTTTGGTATCAGGGTGATGGTGGCTTCATAGAATGAGTTTGGGAGTATTCCCTCCTTTTCAGTCTTCTGAAAGAGTTTGAGAAGGACTGGTATGAGTTCTTTGTATGTTTAGTAGAATTCCCTGGTGAAGCTGTCCGGTCCTGGACTTTAATTTGTAGGGAGGTTTTTTAATTGCAAATTCGATTTCATTTCTAGTGATCGTTTTGTTCAAGTGGTCAGTTTCTTCTTGATTCGGTCTTGTTGGACTGTATGTTTCCATATTCTGTTTGGTTTTCAAAGTTTTCATAATGCTTTTAAGTTTTCAAATTGGCTGAAAACAAGTATCTCCCAACAGCAGTTTATAAGACTTTTGTAACTGTTGACTGTGTCCATTTTTGAACTATTTTATGTTACTATTCTGGCATCAAAACACTTTTTTGCTTGTGAATTCTTAAAAATTCTTTTAAAATTGAAACAATGATTTTGTGTTGTATGTTTCTTGCATATTCAGTAAGCTTCCCATTAGCACAATTTTTATCAGTCTCTGATATTATTTTGATACCATATGCTGTTCTATCAGAATTGAGGATGTGAGCATTCCTGGGCTTTTCATTTAGTCGTTTGATTAATGTTTAAACCCTGTATGACATTTTCTAAGATTTTAAAAAATTATATATCCGCATGTATTTAAAATTTGGGGGGTGATTTATCTTCCTTTTAATTTTTAAATTGAGATATAACTGACATGTAACACTGTGTAAGTTAAAGGTGTTCACTGTGTTGATTTCATACCTTTATATATTGCAATATGATTATCATCAGATAACTAACACCTCCATCACCTCACATAGTTATCATTTCTTTTTTTGTGGTGGGAGCAATTAAGATCTAGTCTCTGAGCAATTTTGATGACCATAATACAATATTGTTGTCTATATTCACCATACTCTGCATTAGATCTCCAGGACTTATTTGTGAACCAGTTGCAAGTGTGTACCCTTAAACAACATCTCTCCTTTTTCTCCACCCCCTAGACCCTGGTAACCACCATACTATTCTTTGTTTTCATGAGTTCATCTTTTTTAGATTACATATATAAGTGATGTCATACAGTGTTTATCTTTCTCTGGCTTATCTCACTTAGCAAAAATGTCCTCAAAATTCATCCATGGTGTTGCAAGTGACAGAATTTCCTTCTTTCTCGTGGCTGAATAATATTCCATCATAGATATATATCACATCTTCTTTATCTATTAATCCATTGGTGGACACTTCGATTGTTTCCATATCTTGGCTATTGGGAATAATGCTGCAATAAACATGGACATGGAAATATCTTTGGATATATGCTCAGAAGTGGAATTGCTGGATCATAGGTAGTTCTATTTTTAATTTTTGAGGAACCTCCATACTGTCCTGCATAGTGGCTGCACCAATTTACATTCCCACTAACAATGTATGAGGGTTCCCTTTTCCGTACATCTTCACCAACATTTGTAATTTGTGGACTTTTTAATGATGACCATTCTAACAGGTGTGAGGTTGCTGTTTTGATTTGCATTTCCCTGATAATTAGTGATGTTGAGCATCTTTTCATGTACCTGTTAGTCATTTGGATGTCTTTTTTGGAAAAATTCTTGTTTGGTTTTTCTGCCCATTTATTAATCCAATTGGGAATTTTGTTATTGAGTTGTGTGAGTTCTTCATATATTTTGGATATTAACTCCTTATCTCTGATTTGCAAATATTTTCTCCCGTTCTGTAGGTTGCAATTTTTATCTTTTCAATCTAATTAATTTAAGGCAGTTATTCCTGCTCTGCTCGGCAGTGTTTTCATGAAATTTTCAGTTGCAAATTAGTTTCAAATGCATGTCTCCAATCACCAGTCAACAATTCTGGGAACTTTTATGTATCTTATTTAGATGCTACAAAAGCAGGAGTTGAACTATTCATATCACACAGATTATATAGCACACTTTTATCATTGCTCAGTACAGGCTATTATCTTTTTAAATTTTATTATTTTTTCTAATTTACCCCAAATCCCTACTCTCATTCCCCTCACTTTACCACAGACACTCTATTTTTGAAATATATCCTGGATATGTTTATATCTTTAAAAAATATACAGTGTGGCTTGATGTCACAACTTTTTAATGCATTTTTCTTAAAAATCTTTTTTTTTTTTATAATTTTAGGGTTTTTTCTCCCCAGGCGGTAATATTCACTTTTTGTAAATCTAGCTTTGTTATATGTTTGATTGCCTGTATCATTTACGTCAGTACAGGCTTTACTCAACATAATGTTTCTAGCCCAATGATATTAAATTGCTACTATTTGTTCTGCTCTCAGAGTTGAAGCTTTTATCTAATTGGGCTTGTTTCATATCATGAAAGGCCGCTCTCAGAGTGTCAGGGGCAGGTATGAGGCATTTTTTTCTGGGCAGGGAATGGCTGTAGTGAGCTCTGTAGATTGGCTTACTGACTGTCTCTTCTAATCTCTCTCTAGTGTGCCTTCCTTTACGACACAAAATGGAGCTAAAAGCTCTATTTTCTTCCTCTTTTGAAACAAGGAAATGGATGTCATTTAGGTTCTGCTCATCAGATATACTCCTGTGAGAATTATCTTTGAAAATTTAGTCAAGTGGGGAGAGAGGGGGCAATCTGAGAGGCCTCCATTCTGCTGCTGTGAATCTAGAAGGCACAGGTGGCTCTGGAACATCAGATGTGATGGCAGCTTCCTGATCTCAGGATTGTGGCTAAGACAGTGTGATCCTAAACCCTGCTGTCAGGAAAGAAACTTTCAGATTCCCCAGCTTCCTGACTAGGGCAGAGGTAGCCATGTTCTTAGTAGGACAGTTCATTTTGTTGTTCTAATAATCACTCCTGGGAGCCGAGCCTACAGGTTGCTCCTTCAACCCTCCCGATGATTTTGTAAGCACCTTATTCCCTCTGTTAAATCCACATCCTGTTAAAGTAACTAGAGTGGGGATAAATTGGGAGATCGAGATTTGCAGATACTAACTACTACATATAAAATAGATAAAGAACAAGTTTATACTGTATAGCACAGGGAACTATATTCAATATCTTGTAGTAACCTATAATGAAAAAGAATATGAAAAGGAATATATGTGTGTATACGTATGACTGAAACTTTATGCTGTATACCAGTAATTGACACAACATTGTAAACTGACTATACTTCAGAAATATTTAAAAAGAGCAAAAATTATAACCGTCAAGGATAGAAGATATGGGAGCTGGGCAGGCAGGCTCTCCCCATCACATTGGAGCCACCAGGATCCTAGCTCTGGAAGGGTCAGTCTGATGAACACCTTCAGGGTGACCGAGCTGTCTACTTACCAGCCCTGCTCCCTGTTTGCCTTGCATTCTCACAGCCCAGAGTGTGTCCCATCAATCCGAGCATCAGGAAGGCACACTGCTGCGGAGAATGGTTGTATGTGCAATGCTTCCAGATGTTGGCTAAAGGCTCAGTGGATTGGGAAAGCCCTGGGCAGCCCAAAGGAAAAGTATGCAAAGGGTGTGAGGCCATGCAGATAACTATATCAACAGTATTTCCGCCAAATCAGGTCCTAACCAGCCCTTCCCCACCTCACCTCTGCATTCATCCCATCCTCAGCTGTTTTGTTACTTATCTTTCTTCTTTTTAAGCTTTACTTGTCTAGGCTGATACCTCTGTTTAGCCTATATTCTTGAGTTTTCTACCTTTTGATTGCATTTCCTAGACTCCTATTAACCAGCTGCCTGTTAGCATTCTGTCTTTTCCAGCTGATAAATTCCGAAACACCCCCTCTTTGGGGCCCAGTCCTGGGTCTACTTGCCATGACGCTTTTCCTGAAAGGCACCTATGATGGAACTTGACCCAGCTCAGAAGGAGGACTTACTGACGAGTACCCCAGCACCACCATCGCCCTAAGCATTCTTTTTGTATGGTTTTCTGAAATGCATTTCAAAGTTGGAGGGTTTGAAAAGGCAGAGTGTATTCCAAGGTTATGCTTTGTGAACAAGATTGATCATTGACTGGAGAAATCCCTGTTACTGGTTAAAGTGCTGCTAGCTTCTCTAATAGATAAACCCTGAAACGATTTCAGTGGCTTAACACAATAGATTAGATTCTTGCTCCATAAACCCAGTGATGTTGTTGTTGCCTGGCGGTGACCTCCTTCTATCCTGTGACCTGACTCTACTCTAGGGCCCCAGGGTTCTCTCCACTTAGCTTGCAGATGGGGAGATAGACCACGGACAAGGTACAGCCCCTTATTTGGTCATGTAGTAACACTCATATTCCACTAGCAAGTACTAGTCACCTGGATGGAGTAGGGGGGTCGGGGTGCTGAGAACTATAATCCCCGACTGTGCAGCTGCTTCTAGCCACAATCCAATGCCATGGAAAGACAGCATGAATCTTAGTTGGCCACTGAGCCATCTCAGCCACACATTCCTTATTCCTTTTCAAATGATTAGCTTCTAAATCTATCATAGCCAGAGATAAAATTTTTTAATTTTATAAAAAGGCAGTGAGGTAACATTTCCTGAAAATAAATTAGAAATGAACCCCCTTAGTATCTGAAAACTGTAATTTTCAGAAATGGAAATTTCTGAATGTAAAATGTACAAAATGTAAACATGGACTGGAAAAGTTTTAAGACTTTTTCATGATGTATAAAAAAATAGCACCCTCACTCCTCACCAGCATTGAAATACTTGGATACAAAGGATGAAAGGTAAAAATGATTAAGAGTCAAAGTCCCCAAGCTCCTTGATACACACATTTTTCAAATATTTGAAAAACATCGGTGGTGAAATAATTGTTGACTCTTTGTGTTTTTTTAAAGACAGAATGTATGCTTATCCCTGCTGATAAGCTGCTCTTCCGGATCTAGCAAGAACATCCCCAGTGGGGGCAGGCCCCTGCTGGGCAGCCTCCTTGGGGAAAACAAAGTCCAGGTCTACTTCTGGGTGGTCAACTTGAGGAAGACTTCCATGAGCCTGTAGGTTTGCATTCAAGGAGACTCTGCCTGGGTCCTCCCCACGCCTCTCTAGCCTGTGGTCCTCCAGCTAGGCACAGTAAATACCCTCTCCACCCTAGTCTAACCAGTGGGTGGTAAACACTAGGTATTTTTCCTGAAAAGATGCCCCTTCATTCACACAGGAGTGTATATAAGCCACATGTCTGCTCTCCTAACCCACAGGCTCTGTTTTTCTCCATATCTAAATCTTAAAACCAGATTTTGTTTTTATTCACTATAAAGAATCCACTTCCATCAAGCAGTGAGGTTTGTAGAATTAATTTGTAGATTTCCTAAGGGGAGATATATTAAGGGGATTTCCCCCACAAAATTTTTTTTTTACTGAAGTAGAGTTGATTTACAATGTTGTGTTAGTTTCTGGTGTACAGCATAGTGATTCAGTTATACATATATATTCTTTTTCATCATAGGTTATTATAAGATACTGAATATAGTTCCCTGTGCTACACAGTAGGTCCTTGTTGTTTATCTGTTTCATATATAGGAATGTGTATTTGCTAATCCCAAACTCTTAATTTATTTCTCTTCCTCCTTTCCCCTTTGGTAACCATAAATTTGTTTTCTATGTCTGTGAGTCTGTTTCTGTTTTGTAAATAAATTCAATGTATCATTTTTTTTAGATTCCATGTAAAAGTGATATCCTATAACATTTGTCTTTCTCTGTCTGACTTACTTCACTTAGTATGATCATCTCTAGGTCCATCCGTGTTGCTGCCAATGCCCCCACAGAATTTAACTATAAAGTCCCCGTTAGACATTATTTCTTCTCCCAAAACTTTCTTCTGAGTCTCTAGCAATCAGATACCCCTCCTCCCCACCACCTGCACCCTCTCCCAACTGCCTTCCAGTTTCTCTGGTTTCATTTTCTCCCTCAGAGGATCTTGTCCTCTTGATCTGTCCTCTTGCTCTTTCAGGGAAATTATAGTCTCCTCTAGCTTCTTCTTCCAAACTCATACACTCCACCCACTGTGGAAAACTCCCCTCAGATCTGTGACAGGTCATTAATTATATTAAGGTTAATGACTTTGTACCTAGCCCTTCCCCTACCCACAAAATCTTCTGTTTATAGACCTACCCTCCTTAGAAAGTTGTGTGGTATTATATCTAATTTTCTCTTCTGCTACTTGTGCAACATAAACATCCTGGTATTGTTCAGATGCTTTGCAGGGGAGACACTGTGTTTTGGTGCACTGTATCTGCAGAAGTCATTCAACTGGATATAGTCAGATATTGAGAGGGGAGGAAATACGAACTATGGACCAAGTACAGTGTAACGCACAGACAACATATTTTCACCAAAAGCTGGTCAGTGTGTCTACTCTTGTGAATGAAAATCAATGACTGACACTTGAAACTGATCAGGCCCTAAGGGAATTCAACCTCCACTGTTGTTTGTTTATTCCAGCTCTCAGAATCAGACAACTACACTGACATTCTATTAGATGAAGAAATGGTACAGTGGCATGCATTTACTCAAAAAGTGATTAATTAATTCTAGAACTGTTTGGTGACTCATAAACATACGAAGGTGATATACATTACAGAACTGACTAAGAAGAAGAAAGACTGACCAGGCAGCATGTTTGAGTTGGGTTGTGTAAAGAAAGATAAATAAAGATAATTTTGAAAGAAGACACTGCCTCAAATAGGACATTCACCTGGGTGATTTCCAGGTCCCAAGTCTCCTATGGATCCTGGGAAGGTCATGGGGTCCTGGTCCTGGGGAGTAAAGGCCACAAGAATCAGCCTATGAAGGTGGGGGCTGGGTTTGCAGAAGAGATTTCCTCAGCTGTATCCTTCCAGTCTGGGCAAATGGAAAGTCAGTAGAGCAGTCTTGAGAACTGACCTCCCTAAACTGCTATAAAAACAGACAGGAACTTGTTGGGCATGTCCTGCAATGAGAAGAAGAAAAAAAAAAAAAACAGGAAAGCGGTCCTTAGGGAAGAGATTAGTTCTGTGTAGAGCAGCCTCTAAAGGGGCTCCTGAAAGTAGATTGTGGGCATCTCTTTCCAACTCCACATTCTGTCGCCGACATCGTGTCGGCAGCTTAAAATCAGCCCTAGTGAAAATATTTACACCATGGAAATAGGCAAATGCTACAAATCAGGGTTCTTCCCCCACTGCGAGATGTTTTAAAAGCCCACCACTGCCTGTGGGTGTGTGTTTGTCTAGGGAGGAAACAGGCTTCCCCTACGCAAGCCCCTTTGAGTGCATGGCACCTAGCCACCCATTTCCTAGAGTGGGCATCTTCTATTGATATTTTCTGTCTGCTACATCCCTGTTTTAAACCAGTCACCAACCGGTTTTAAAATTAATCACTTTTTAAATAAATCCTTACTACTGTACCATTTCTTCATCTAATATAACTTCAGTATAGTCTGATTCTGAGAGCTGGAATAAACAAACAACAGTGGGGGGCTGAATTCCCTTAGGGCCTGATCAGTTTCAGGTGTCAGTTATTGATTTTCATTCATAAGAGTAGACACATTGACCAGTTTTTGGTGAAAATATGTTGTCTGTGCTTTCCGTCCCTGCATCCTTGTTTTCCTTTCAGTACTAAAACACACCTTGTCTTTTCTCTGGTCCTGATTATTTATAAATTCCTGTTCATTTCTATGGATTTGCTATGGGTCCGCTCATTCTATGCATAGAGGAAAGTGACACATAGCTGTACAAATAAAATCCAACCTGACCGTGACATCAGAGCATTTTACTGCAGAAGGGGGAAAGATATGGTTCCACCACCCTCTCATCACCCTTGTTAGTGTGGGTTATCGCTACTGAGCCCCTACTGTGCACAGGTGCTTTAAATGGATTTTCTCCCTCAGTCCTCACAACCACTCTAGGAGCTGGGTGTCATTATCGCCCACTTTACACACCGGAAAAGTGAGGCTCAGATGGGCTTCTCTATGTGAATAGCTAAAGGCTCCATCGAGCCAGATCCCGAGCCTGAATTGGAACCCAGGTCGGCATGACTCTAAATCCCATGCTCGTAACCACTTCATTGCTCTGCTCTCAACACGTTTATCAGACATCATGGTCACAGCGCTGTGGGGGAAGATAGAAAGTGCTTGGGGACCGTTATCCTCCTTTGCCCAGCTTCAGTCTCATTATACTTCAGACAGTGTGTGGTGAGAGTGCTGAGGAAAAAGCCAGCTGACGCGTGGGATTGCCAAGCAACAGCTTATGAAACGAACTCAAACCATGGCAACCAAACACTGCGGACCCAGCAATAGCCTCATTTCATTTACAAGAGTAAGAGGAGGGCTTTGTCAACAACCGATGAGATAAATGAGAAGCCTACTGGCTATGCAAGTACAAGGAATTATCATCATCATCATCATCCTCATCACCACTGTTATTATTTTTAAAGCACACAATACCAAATAACACATGATACTATTCCTTGAAGAAAAAAAAAACAGTATTAAACCCATCAGTAGATCACATAGAAACTGCGTACCTGTACATTTTTTTTTTCAAGTGTGTATCTCTGATATCAAAAATCTCAACCCATCATCCATTATTTAATAGAGCTCTTCATTGTGGGGTGGTAAGGAGGGCTAACACATGACTACGCCTCATTTCCAAATCAATTTATTTACAAAGCACCTTCTAATTAATTCCTCACAATAACTCGGTGTGCTCTCCGGGATTGTTTTTCCCCACTCCTCAGGCAGGAAAAGCATGGCATGGGGGCTGTAAATAGGTTTTCACACAGTACACAGATCATAAAGCACAGGTCCAGGATGCCCTCCTGCCCAAATGTCGTAAGTCTCGGAACCCTCTGAGAGTCTGATCACAGCTACAGCCCCTCTTCCTTGAAAAAGGCACAAAAATCAACTTACACACTACAGATTGCCTGTAATTCATTGGGACTCAGGTTTCCTTCTGATGTGCATGCATACAACCCAGTTGGAAGAACAGTATTCATTTGTTTTTAACCATGATCCACAGTGCTCTCAAGGCTGTCTTCTTTCTTTTCTTCAGTGGTTCCATGAAGCCTACCTGGAGTTCAGGGGGTTGTTAAGCTGGAAGCCATGGAGGGTTAGTAGTTGCAGGCAAAAGGGATTGGACATCTCTGTCTGGGTGTGTTTTGTGCACCTGTTGTGACCTGGACATTGTCATCTTGCTGTCGGGAAACCTCTCACAATAGGAGGACTAGAGTCTTTACCTGATGGTGTCTACCACGCTAGTAGGGCAGTGTATTTTTTCTCAGAGGACCTCAAGTGGTTTTCTGAGGACTCACACCAGGCAAACTCTAAATCTTTCATAATACAGGTCTTTGGCTGCAAAACCCTCCTACTTGGTCCTCGTTGGTGCTGGACCTCCTATGAAGACCACAGACTCTTTTCCTCTCTCAATCCTAAGGTCCAGACTAGAAGCTAATTGAGTAGCCTTTCTGGTCCTCCAGGTCATATCATTGTGATATTTTGAGATGAGATGGAACCCAAATCCAGTGGGGGTGGGGGAATGGCAGAGAGAGAGGGGGAAAGAGAGAAAGAAAGAAAAAGAGAGAGAGGGAGAGGGAGTAGAAAGAGAGAGAGACGGAGAGAGCGAGAGAGTTATTTGTTTCTCCGTAAGTCTTCAGTAAAGTCTGAAATGTGGGGTGGAGTTCCCTGGCCTTGAATGTCATCAGTATTTCCCTGACTCCCTCTCAGCCCTCCCTTCAGTCTGTGGCATTTTTATCTAGTCTGGGATGGCTGGAAATTTTTGGACAGACCACATATTCTTCTATGCCTGTAGATAGACCAGGTCCTTATCTCTTAGTATTCAGAAGACCTAAGATTCCACAACTCAGAAAGCCTTTCTTTCAGCCTTGTTTCTTCTGTGTAAATTTTCTGAAGTCCCGCCTGAAACTCAAGCGCTGATCTTGGGCTCTTTGAGTCCATTTGCATTTCTGCTAAAATAACTCTACCCTGGGGCAGAAGCCTCGGACGTGCTGAGTCTGAGGCAGGACCAGGAGTACAAGGGCAAGCTGGAACTGTGGGTGAAAAACAAAGGTTAATAATTCACAGTGTCACACTTTCACAGAAAGAAAGAGAAATAAATTTGTCAATAAAGAGATAAGGGTTCAAAAAGAAAAAAAAATCAAGATAGACCATAAAAGTGATCCTCTACCTCTTTTATTTCTCCCCCAAGAGGGAAGCTCCCAATGGAAATAGGAAAATTTTTAAAACTTTTTAATTGAAGTATAGTTGATTGACAATGTTGTGTTAGTTTCAGGTGTACAGCATAGTGATTCAGTTATATATATATTCTTTTTCATATTCTTTTTCAGAAATAGGAGGGTTTAACTTTGTTTTGGCCCCCACTGGATGCCCCATCTCCTAGCCCACCAGCCATTATGATCTAGAAGGTATTGTCTTAAACATGCATTGTATGTATTCTGTCACTTAAATCTGTAAGATACTTTTGTTATACCTATAAGCAGATGAACAAATGCGAATCAGAGAGAATAAGTTACTTGCTTTTGGTACATAGCTTAAGAACTTAAACTGGAATCTATTTTCTGTCAAGCCCAATGCTAATAATCACCATGGCCTAACAGTTTCTTTGACATTGGCTTCTCTCGGGGTTGGAGGGTTGGGGAGGAGAACCCTGTGCAGCCCTGAGGTTACAGTGTGTCTGGAGCATAAAGGCCTCTTTGTGGGCTGGGCCCTGGGTCCAGTTGTCTACAAAGTCCAAGACATTACAAGCATGAGAGGGGCCATACACTATTGGAATCTGTCATTCATAATGTCACCTTTCATTAGATATGCATGGGTATGCAGAAAATAGTTACAATAACAGATCTGAGACCTTGAGTTGACTTTAGACAACCTTGAGTTGTCTTTAGAAAGGCCGGCTTTCAAGGTTGGCCCTTGGCTGGCATCTGGGAACTTAGCACTTGAAGGCAGAAGACTGGCTGCTTCGATATGTCCACCTCCTAATCCCTGGAACCTAGAAATATGTTATTTTACGCCGCAGAAAAAGATTTTGTAGATCTGACTCAGGTTCAGGGCTTTCAGATGGGGAGATGAGCCTGGATTATCTGGGTGAGCCTAATCGAATCGCATGAGTCCTGAAGAGAGGAGAGCCTTCCCCAGCTGTAGCCAGAGAGATGGGACGATGGAAGAGGGGCCAAAAAGATGTGCCTTGAGAAGGATTTGACACACTGCTCTGGCTACTAAGTTGGAGAAAGGGAGCCATAAGCCAAGGAATGTAGGGGCCTCTAGAAGCTGGGAACAGCCCTCAGGTGAGAGCCTGCAAGAAAACAGGGACCTCTGAACTGAATTCTGCCCCCAACCTGAATAAGCAGGAAAAGGAGCCTCCTCTAGGGCCTCCGAAAGGAATGCAGCCCTGCTGACACCTGGAATTCAGCCTGGTGAGACCTGTGCTGGACTTCTGACCTCCAGAACTGCTGTATGATAATGCATGTGGAGAGTTTAAACTTCTAAGTGTGTGAACGCTTGTCGCCGCAGTAATAGAAAATTCATATAGCACCCTACCTGTTCCCTAATTGATGAATATAGTTTTTCTGTGCCTAACCTGTTTGTACAATGTCCTGTATGTCGAACACCTGCTCACCATTTTTTTTTAATTTAATGGAGGTACTGGGGATTGAACCCAAGACCTCGTGCATGCTAAGCATGCTCTCTATCACTTGAGCTACACCTCCCCCAAACCCCCATCCCCTGGTTTTCCTTCTGAGAGTCTGGAATGTTGGTATGCGTTAGGCAGAGAGGATGCCCAGTGACCATCCCCCCATTAAAAAAAAAAACAAAAAACTCCTGGACACTGAGTGAGCTTCCTTGGGCCAAAACATCGCCCCCGTATTGTGTGTTTTCACTCTAGGGGAAGAGTGTATTGGGTGGGCCCCCTCACAGGAGGACGAGAGCACAAGGAAGCCTCCGACCCTACCTGTGTTTTTTCCCCCATGCTGATCTTATTGTATATCCTGTGGCTGTGATAAACCTTAGCCATGAATACAATTATATACTAAGTCCCTTGAATCCTTCTAGGGGATTCACTGAAACGTGTGGGTGGTCTTGGGGACCCCCCAAATGATGAGGGATGGCAGGCAGCATGTTGAGTAGCCAGCAAGTTCCAAAGGGCTATAGAAGATGGGATCTGAAGGTAGGCTTTTCCTTTCTATGTCTCACTTAGGGCTGGTGAGTGGTAGAGGCAGGGGCCCTGCACGACTGGTTTCTCTGTTGCTGAGCAACGGTGGTATTTTCCAGAGCAAAGGAGATGGGGGGGGGGTCCAAACAGGAAGGGCTATGATCCACCACAGTGGAGGCACACCTGCTCCCTCTGGTGGTCTGTGCCTTTCAACAGTCGCAGCCAGAAAGGGGCCTCATCACTCAGTGATGTGTAGAGGGGTCGACCCCATCACATATGAAGCCGCAGGCTGAGCCGACCACTAGATGCAAAAGTTCCATTCCAGTAGGCCTTCAGAGCCAGCAATCTTGAGCAATTCCACCACCTCTTGCATGCATTCCTCCTGGAAATAGGTTCTGAGCGTGTTATTTTCAAGGAAGTATCTAGCTGGACAGTAAAATCTGATGGCACACACCTGGTTGTACTTTCCCTTGGAATGGAGACACTGAACGTGTCTGCTTGAGCATAACCCTCCTAGAGGGTAGTCAGAAACCTTACACGAAGTTGTCGTTTGGTGTGAGTAGAGCTACTTCTCTTTTGATCTTCTTTATCTAGCAAGACATCCCTGAGACAGCATGTTTTAGGCTTCTGCTGGGATAAAGGGCTCCAAGTGTCAGTGAAATTTTACAGCTACATAAGGAAAGTGGCCAGCTGAATTTGTTCCTTCAGTCCATCATTCCTTCATTCATGTATTCAGGCACCAAGCTAGCTGCTGGGGAATACAGTGGTAAACTGGACAGAGGTGGTCCCTGCCTCCATGGAGTGCCCAGCCTAAAAAAACTCTCCCATCTGGTCTTGCCAAGATCTACCCCCTGGATAGTTGGTACGGACTCAGACCACATGTAATAGGGAAGAACAAATTTGACTCCATATTAGATCTGTTCCTTTGATTCTAACCCTGTGCTCTGTTTCCTGTGCTTAGTCATGCTGGTTCTGAACCTTTTATAAAAGAATGTTGCTTGTAGCCTGAAATATACAGGATAGCCCATTCTCTCTCTCTCTCTTTTTTTTTTTTTTTTTTTGGTACAGGGAGGTAATTAGGTTTATTGATTTTAATGGAGGTACTGGGGATTGAACCCAGGACCTTGTGCATGCTAGGCACGCACTCTACCACTGAGCCACACCTTCCCCCCCAGGACAGCCCATTCTCAAGGCTCTGACCTTTAAGGGTACAACACTTTTCCATTCATATAAAGATTAAAAAGTTGCAGAATAGAAAATAATATTTGTCTTGTTGGAGGTTTACAGGGACACCATGACCTGACCCATGTGGACAGCTGCAAGAACAAAGATTCTGACACCAATACTCCTTCCCCTTTTTAGTATAAAAAGGAGCCTGAATTCTGACTTGGGGAAGGTGGTTATCCAGGACATTAGTCTGCCATGTTCTCGGTCTGCTGGCTTTCCGAATAAAGTCACTATTCCTTGCTCCAACACCTCGTCTCCCAATTTTTGGGGCTGTCATGCGGCAAGTAGAACAAGTTTGGACTTGGTAACACACAGACTCAGACAGACCTAAATTCCCAGTAGTGCCTGGACCATATCTAGAACCTATTGCTAGACAGGGAAGGACTTGGATTTTTGAAGTACACACATTCAGTATCCTCTCGCTAGGGACAGAGTCCCCAGACACCTCCTGCCCTATCCAGCCTCTTCTAAAAAGCCTTTTTAAATCTGAAGAATCCTTGCATTAGGAGTCCTGCCTCCGTAAGGTGGAAATGATAACTCAGCCTAGGGGAGAGGTGTGTGTGTGGGAGGTTCTAGGCTCCACCAGTCAGGCGCTCCCCATCAAGACTTTGGATCAGGAGAGAGAAACAAGTATGGAGACAATCATCCTGTGGAATCCACACCTGGTGAAAATGGTAGAGCATGGCAGAGAGATGCTGAGTTTTCACAAGCAGCTGTAGTGGCTGTCCTAATGGTACAGTCCCGAGTTCAGCCTCAGCAGTACTTGTCCCCAGAGGAGGTGTATTGCCCCAATTTCTGGCTGCCTAGCCCCTAAGCCAGATTCTCTCACCTGTTGGAGATTTCCTTGAGTTCCACCTAATAGCAGTCTTTTTTTTTTTTAAATCCCTTTTCTTTTCTGATTAAAGAAGCTACTGTGGGTTCTGTGGCTTGCAACTAAGAAGCCTGATGGATAAAGATAGACCTGAAAACAAACAGGAAACCAGTTAATATGCTGTTTCTCGTTAGCACTTTCAGGGCTGGGTATCCAATCTGGAAGCAAAGATGACTAGAAGTAGAGGACTATAAGTCTTATCTAGCTACCTATTTATAAAGTCATTCATTCATTCATTCATTCATTCAAAGTCTTTCGATTTTTAAACTCATAGATCTGCCACCCCACTAAGGCCAGAACTCATGTGCTCACTTACCAAGAGGGTTGAAAATACGCTTATCGGCTTTGATGTTCCTGCATGGCATCCACTGACCACAAGGTGGCGAAAGAGATTATCACATCAAGCCAGCCCGTCTACTTCCACACCATTATCACACGAAAGAGAACATTTATTGAGCACCTAGTGTGTGCCAGGAACTGTTCCTAGGGGTCGAATGCATTAAGTCGTCTACTCCTCACAGTAATCCTATGAAATAGGTCCCATTTCATGTGTGAGGAAACAGGCACGGAGAGATCTGTGTCTGACTGTTCAGCTCATCTTTTCTCTATCATTTATCTAAATCCATTTTCTATAATCTGTATTGCCATATCAATTTATCATCTGTATCTTTGGATTTAAAGTTTTCTTTATTATAAAAGTAACACATGCTCATGGTAAAAATACTCAAATGATAATGATGGGTAAAAAATATTTTAAAGTCTCCTCTCCTCCCTTCCCATCAGCCCAGTTCCACTACCTAGTGATAACTATTGTTAGGTTTTTTGTGTGTTCTTGTCCATAAATTGTCATCGAAATGAAAACTGTGTACTCTGCCATAATCGTATAAAATGAACATGCAAAGCATATTTTATATGTATATCCTACACACACCCCGGACTATAGGCCACACACTCCTTTGCTTAGCATTTCATCTTAAACATCAGATGCAGCTGAGACCACTGTTGTCTGAGGGTCTCATATATAGGCCTCGGGTATGACCCTGGCTGCCCTTTCCTGTGCACTAGAGAGCGAGTAGTGTGGTCTGGTGCCCTGGAGTCCCAGGTGACAGTGACTATTAGAGAGGTAAGGAGTTGACAGGCTTGGGGGTGGTGGTGGGGAGATGTGACCAGGTGTGAGGTGAGTCTGTGGGTAGTTCTCAGGTGGCTGACCCTCACCTCTGGTGTACTACGGCTTCTAGCCCTGGTCCTAGAAAAATTCAGATTTGGATACAACCAATATCCACTGCAACTTTAGAAAAGGCCTAGCTCTTTCCTTTGAATCTCATTTAATCTCTGTGGGATCCCTGTGAGGTAGGAATTATCTCTAGTTTACAGGCAAAAAAACTGAGACTGAAAGAAGGTCATCTACATGTTACAGATGGACACGTAGCTTTTAAGAAGTAGAACCACCAGCCAACTCCGTTCTTTTGATTGTCATCCAGGGCACGATCCACTGGACGCCACCAAAGGCCTCCGGGGAGAGATTACCTTTTATCTCATGCGATATGCCAGGAGTACAGACTTTGCACCCCACTGACCTTCCTTGTCCTTCCCTTCGTCCATGCAGCGTCCCCCACCACTGCGGGGGCCAGGGACGGAGGGGTGGCCAAGTCCAGAAACGTCCCTGGGGCTGAGAGATGTCCCCCCGGGGGCCGGGTCCTGAGGGGCGCCGGCAGAAGCTGTGATAGGCCATCACCTCGGAGGCTGAGCCTGCCCCCAGCCCTGTCCCGGGCTCCCCGCCCACCCCAGGTCCTGCCCCGCCCCTTAGGGGTGAAGCCCCAGCTCCTCTCGGGGGGGGGGGGAGGCCTGCACCCCAGATCCAGGGGGGCAGAGCTCCCAAGGCCACTGGGCCCGAAGACACATGTCCCATGCCCATCTTATCGGTGCTCTGCAGAGTCTGTGCCTGCTCCTCGTCCCCTCCTCACCTCCTCCTCGGGCTCCCAAGGCCACGGGTGGTTGAGGGTTTGGCAGCCGGCCTTCTGGCCCAGGGGACGCTGAGCCGCCCCGGGGGCGGCGGGAGGGACAAGGCACAACGAGGCCATGCCTACTGCCGGCACCTCCCCTAGGGCGAGAGAGGGGCCTGAACCACGGGACGCTGTCCCAAGGCCCTCAAGCCCTAGCAGAGTCCCGGGCCAGGCAGCAGGTGGGAGGGGCCGGGGAAGCAGAAGCAGCTCCCATCCGTGCAGCTGCCAGTTGGGGGAGTGGGCGGCCAGGGGTCTGAGGGGCGCTCCTGCGCTGAGAGCCGCTGGCAGTGGGCAGCAGCACCAAGGCGCCCACGAAGACTGAGCCCAGAACACGGGGCTTGGGGCTTGGGGCTTGGGCGGCTGGGGGATGTCGGGAAGCGGCCGTAGGTGCTGGTCCCAGGCAGTGCAGCCCAGGGCAGGCATCACGATGGGGCTCAGAAGCAGCAGAGAGCCAGTGCTCAAGGATCAGGGAGAGCGTGTTCCACGAGGAGTCTGGTCCCTGAGTCCCGGTGATGGCTGGCCTTGGCCCAGTACACAGGGCCCTGCCTGTGGGAGTGTGCTGCCTGATTATATTGTGATGGAGTTCTCCTTGGTTAGCACAGGACATCACCCCTCCGCCTGGCCACTTCTTCTGGGGAAGGGGGGTGCCTAGGCCTCCTGGGGTGAGCAGCAGGAGTTGGTTGTCGAGAATTGGGAGCTCTTAAGGAGGCTAACATGCTGGTTCCCAACAGGTTGCCTCTGGCTGGTTCTCCCAGAGTGCAGGGAAGGTTGCCGCCCCTCAGGTGAAGTAGATAGACCAGGGGTGGGGGTACATATCCTCCAAGCTCTGGGGTTCTGTTCCACACAGGACAGGAGGGGTAGAACCACTACAGCTGAGGTCCCCAGAGCTTCCCTGGTGCCTTCCCTTCCTAAACCAACTCTCACTTCAATTCCTTGATGCACCCCAGCATCTTTCCAATAAATGCCAGCCCTTTGTGGCCTGCAGTGAAACATTAAAATTGGTCCCCTGCTGCCATGAGGCATCTAATTTAGCTGACATTTCCCATCTGATATCTCTCTTCTGCCCCCAGAAGACAGCTGTGTAAACTGAGCATAGTGTCCAGGTGGTATTAGATTTTCTTGCGTCCTATAGCAATCCAGTACCTGGTGATGGACTGGGAGAGATAAAAGCCTGAAAGCATGACCAGAATCCTTGCTAGGTTGACCCTAAAGGCCTACTAAGCAAATGTTAAGGTTACTAGCAGGAAATGGGGTCCCCAGCAATAAGAGACTGTCTAAACATTTGACATGTGAATTTGGTACTCAAACAGCAAAATCAACATGGGGAAATTTTTGAAATTTTACCATTGATTTTTATCATGAAATATACATGGCATGTTGAAATGGAGGTACTCCATAATCTTCCTGAGACTTAGAGCCTCTGAGGATCTTAATGTGACCCTGGTAGAATGTCTCCATGTCTGTTCCTCAGGCCTGGGGGCACCCTGACCGAAAAAGGAAATCAAATGAGAGCTGCTTTCTCATGATAGGGACTCATGTGCATCTGAGAACACGAGACGTCTGCAAGGTTGTGACCACAAGCTTCTCCGAAAATATTTTAAATTTAATAACTGCTCTTTATGATTTTAGAAAAACAGATATAGTCATAGTCAAAATTCAAAAATCATGGACGGGCATAAAGGAAAATGCAGTCCTCCTGTCTGCTTTCTAATCTTAATCCATTCCTCCAATCAGAAATTTACATCACCTTCCCACATTACTATGGAAAGGTGTCCCTATTCCTATCCAAGGCCAACCCCTCCAATTGTGCTTGGATCCCACCCCTATGGCCTTATCAAACTCTTTCATCCACTGGACCATTCTCATCAGTACACAAACATGCCTTAATATCACTATCAAAAAATAATCCCCCCCTTGACCTCATGTCGGCCTCTTAGCTAAACTTCCATTTCCTTCCTCTTTACCATTAAAACTCCTCAAAATACATTTTGACAACCTATGGAATGGGAGAAAATATTTTCAAATGGTATTACTGAAAAGGGGTTAATATCCAAAATATATAAACTGCTCCTACATCTCATCAAAAAATACAAACAACCTGACTAAAGAATGGACAGACCTGAATAGACAATTCTCCAAAAAAGACATTCAGATGGCTAGTAGGCACATGAAAAAAATGCTCAACATCTCTAATCATCAGGGAAATGCAAATCAAAACAAGTATCACCTCACACATGTCAGAATGGCTGTCATCAAAAAGACCATTTTCAAAAAACATGCTGGTGAGGATGTGAAGAAAAGGGAACACTTGTGCACTGTTGGTGGGAATGTAACTTGGTGCAGCCACTATGGAAAACAGTATGGAGATTCCTTTAAAAACTAGAGTTACCATATGATCCAGCAATCCCACTCCTGGGCATATATCTGGAAAAAACTCTAACTCCAGAAGATACATGCACTCCAATGTTCACAGCAGCATTATTTACAATTGCCAAGATATGGGAGCAACCTAAGTGTCCATCAACATGAATGAATAAAGAAGTGGGGTGTGTGTGTGTGTGTGTGTGTGTGTGTGTATACAAAGACATACATACACACACACACACATACAATGGAATACTACTCAGCCATAAAAAAGGAAATTTTGCCATTTGCAGCAACATGGACAGACTTGGAAGGTATGCTAAGTGAAATAAGTTAGAGAAAGATAAATACTGTATGATCTCACTTATAAGTGAAATCTAAAAAATACAACAAACTAGTGAATTTAACAAAAAAATTCACAGATACAGAGAACAAATTACTGGTTACCAGTGGGGAGAGGGAAGGGGGAGGGGCGATATAGGGGTAGGGGATTAAGAGGAACAAACTAATAGGTATAAAATAAGCTACATGGATATATTGTACGACACAGGGAATATAGGAACAGACTGAACCAAAGATGTGCATGACGCCCCAAGAAAACTAAATCTTTATTGAGAGAATCTAACAAGCTAAATTATCAAGATAATGACAGCATGCATGGCTTCAGCTTCTGTTGTTTTTAACTTATTATTGTCCATCACCTAAAACATAAACATAACAGTTGTACATCACTTAGCAGAAATTCACTTAAATGACAATAAAGGTACACAAAGAACAATACAGTTTTGGTTTTATAAGATGAAACTAAAACTAGAATTCTAACTACTGCACGGGCTTCTATGCTAATGTACATTTTCAGGCACGTGAGCACTAATTTTTCAAGGGCATCATTCTTTTTGGTGGTATGAAGAAACATAGATTTATCAAACCTAGAACAGATTAAAACCTATGAGTCTATTTAAAGAAAATCTAAGTAGAGAGCAAAAACTGTCAGTAATTTTAGTTAAAATAAAATCAACCAAACGAAAACTCCAAGAAGCAAAAAAAAAAAAAAAAAAAAAAAAACAAGAAAAAAAAACCAAGCAAGCAATCTCAGTGTTAACTCAAATGCATTAATTTTGAATATTTTTCTAATTATACATATTAGCTAAAATAATACCATACTTGGAACTGTTTAAAGAGAGGGCAAAGAACAGCATTCCATTTGGTTTGGCTCTTTTGTGCAAAAATACTGCATTGATCTAGTGCAACCTTTATATGGCCTATTTATAGCAGGGTGGCCATTTGTTCCATTCGCACTAGTTGTCCTGGTGTAAGTAGTCAGGGCACCCCCTTGAACTCTCTAGATTATCCCAGTTTGGATGATAAAAATTACATGGTCACACCAGTTTTAAGCCACTACCATTAGAGATGACATTAAAATGTGAGAGAAAATACTACCATTTCTCATCCTGGCTCACAATTAAAAAAAAAAAAAAAACACCAACCAACCAACCCAGAAAAGCCAAAACATACAGATCCGTATTATTTTTTGGAATCTAAAAGATGAAATGATTTTTGAGAACAAGTTCTGGCAAATTAAAAAAAAATCAACACTACTGTATTGTTTAGATAGCCAATTAGCACTGGGGTTTGTTAAATAATTTATGTACTTTAAAAAGTATCTGATCACTTTCCTTAGGTTTTAAAGGACTTCTACTCCAAAGTACTAATACTTTCATGTTTTATAATTCAACAACATGGACTTGACTTAATTCACTTTTCCCTGATACTGTCTTTGAATCAAGCATTTGGTGTCTGAACTACTTTTTCAAATAGTCTTTGTATGTGGGATTTGTTATGAAAGTATAATAATGTTGTAGAAAAGAACAACTACATGACTTGCATTCTTAAAAGATAACATACCTGCTTCCGGAATTTTAGCAGGCTCTGGATTAGGTGGAATCTTCCCTTTCACATCAGGGCCATCTCCACGCTCATCCCCAGTCTTTTCCAGACCCACTTCCTGGCTTGAACCTTCCAATCCAGGTTCATAAATAGAGAGTTATTAATAAAAGCAGTAAAACATAAATCAATGTTATTAAATAAAGCTCTGTAGGTTAACGTTGTAATAAATGTGATGCATAAAAATGCAATGAGAACTAAAGAGCTTTTGATAGAAATGGAGAAGTTGTGTTTCTCATATATTACCCCCTCTACAAAATGTGGGTTTTTTTTTCTAAAACTGTTTAAAAAAAACTTAGTTGTCACCTTTGTAACCTATATACACTTCTGCTATTCCACTTACCTCATTAGATCAGCTATTTGTTTACGTGAACTGCTCTGACAAGATTGTGAACTCAAGACAGAAAATCGTAAGATGAGACAAACCCACACTGAGGAACATTTTACAAAACAACTGGCTTGGACTCCAAAAGATGTCAATCATGAAAGACAAGCCTGAGGAACACTTCCAGATTAAAGGAGTCCAAAGAGAGATGACAACTAAATGCAATGGGTGGTCTTGGATTGGATCGTGGGTCAGGAAAAAATAACACTATAAAAATATTACTAGGCCAATTGACTACGTATTAGATAATAAAATTTTATCAGTGTTAAATATCCTGAATCTGATCACTGTACTAGGTTATGTAAGAGAATATCCTTGTTTTTAGGAGATACTGAATTACTTAGGAAAGAGTTGCATTTGAAATTTACTCTCAAGTGCTTTAGCAATAATAATATGTGTATTAACACTTCGAGAGGGCAACTATATGACAAACTATTAGCAACTGGTGAATCAAGGTAAAGAGGATACAGAAGTACATTGTGCTTTCTTATAACTTTTCTGTATGTTTTAAAATTTTCTAAAAAAAGTTTAAAAAGTTAAAAAAAAGAATATGTGATAACCTGATTTTGGTTCAGGAAGACAAAAATATTAATTTTAACAGCAGCCAGGAAAAGATTTCACATTTTTTATTTCTCTGTTATGAAAAAAAAAATTTAATTACAATCTAAGATCTAACCAAAATATATCTAGGCTTCCTTAAACTTTTGATGCAATGACTCAAGAAGCCCTGAAAACAATATTCCAAGAAGACCAAGTTTAACTAGGAAAATAGTGTATAATTTTGCCTAAATTTAATGTTGCTTCCTTTGATTTGCTATTTTAGAGCCTTCACAAGGACTGTATTTTCCAAGCATTCCAAACAGTTTAAAACATGGATGGGTAAAATGCTGAAAGAGGGAAAACTTATCACAGAGAGGAAATGCAGTTAGCTGCAAACTACACCTTTCCATTACCACATAGGTTTTCAGCCAATTTTCAGGGAACCCTTTATACCTGTTACTAGTATAACATCACAAATGAAATATAAATTATCCCTCCATCCGCTTTTCACCTTGAACCACAGATGTTCCTTCTTCTTTCTCTTGTCCAGATTCGAAGTCCAGATTCTCAGTTGGTGGTTCCTCTTGTTCAGCTTTTTTGCCACCTGGTTTCGGGGTCTTGGGGGAGGGTAGGTGCAAATAAAAAGCACTGTTATTAATACTATGACAAGAGAAGGTACAAATATACATACTAAATGGAAGTAACTAATCACCAATCTGAAGAGGCTTTTCCTATACTCTTCTCTGTAAGCACTCTTAATAAAGTTATTCTTCCTATATAAAAAATACTCTAAGAAAGGAGTTATCTGCAAGGACCAATAATTCTGGAAACCATTTTAATCTTTTCTGGGCTGTGTATTATCTGCTTATTAATAAGCACAATAGGGAAGTCATAAGGACGATTTCCAGGCTCCTGACAATATATATATATATATATCCAGGCAACACCAGAAACTAAGTCTCCTCGCTCAATGTCTCAGTCATGAGATTCATTTCTCACCCATTCTCAGCAAGGAAGTCCTTTATACAACAGATATATATTGGTTCAACCACTTTTTCGATTTTCTTTTATTAATTTCTGCCAATGAAAGTAGGATGTTAAAGCACTCACAACCACAGGTTCAACCAGATTGGAAGACTCTTGACCATCTCCCCTTCCTCTAGATCTTGATCTCACTCGTGCACTCATGTTTCACACTGAAAGTAGAAAATGGTGAACTGGAGAATGTAATTAAAACAAACAAACAAACAAAAAGACTATACTGGACCATTTCCACGGCCAACTGCTGATTGGAAATTCTTTTTTACATCTGGAGAGATTTCCAAAATAATCTTGAATTAATAATAACTGCCTGCTTTCTAATCACATCAAATAAGGCTATCTGAAAACCCCTTTGTTTCTCTCACAGCCAACCTGGCAGAGCACTTGATTAAAAAAAAAAAAAAGTACGACTTTCCTAGAGATTCAGTCTCACTTCCTGACTCTCCAATATGGAGAGATTTTTGTAAAATATAACCAGGTCCACCTCCCCACTGCCGACTCCGGATCCCCTCTTCTGTCGGCAGTTCCAGGGCCTCCAGATACCACCAACAGCGCCCCCAAGACTCACCTCATCTTCACCTGACCCCCTGACTCCTGCCTCCCACCATCCCGTCTTTCCCACTGCCACCTTGAGAGCCAAGGTGGCCAAGACACCTATGAGGAGGACGATGACCTCGAGGACCCTCCTCTTCAGAGGACACAGATCGCACTGCCCGACCCGCCCGAAGCCCGCTGGCCCCCACCTCACACGAATGCACATTTATACTCCCAGAAGGACGGATCTGTGGACCTACCAGGTGATTGCAGCCGAGTAGAAACAGCCCAGATGGTGAGACGCGATATGCGCAGCTCGGCACCCAGAACGCGTTGCACACGCTGCACGCCGAGGGCCGATGGAAAGGCGGGCAGCCCCGGGCATGCGCACTGGGTCTCGCCTGTGCCGTTGTGGGCCGGTTTCCCCGCCCTCCACAGGACCCCAGAGGACCCCAGTATCTGTGGTCTGTCGGCAGTTCCTGGTGCCTCCAGGGCTCGGATACCTCATATAACGCTCCCCAAGAGTCACCCCATCTTCATCTGACACCCTCCGCTCCACTGCCCACCATCCTCCCTTGTCCCAGCCCCACCACAAAGAGCCATAGCAGCCGCGATGCTTGTACAGAGAAAAGACAACGACCTCGAAGACCTTCCTCCTTGGAAGCCAGGTATCATGCTGCACCCACCCACCCACCCAAATCCCACTGGCTCCCCGTCACAGCTACTCAATATTCACACTTACACCTGCGAGACAGCAGCGAGCCTGGTGGAGGATCAGAAAGAGAATGGAAAGGGTACCTACCTTTCGCTGCTGCCAAAACACGACCTCTGCGGAGTCGACTCCACCAGCTGAACCCAAGCCTCTGAGGTGTGTGTGATAGCGCCCGTGGTCATGCGCAGTAATATGTGTGTCACCTGGGCCCCCCTCCCTGAGCAGGTAGAAGCCCCGCCCCACCTGGAAGAGGGTGTTGCTTCCCAGTCCCGAAAGGGGCTTGTCCTTTCCTTATCCACAGCAAAAAATCTTTCAGTCCTTCTGTATCTAGAACGTTCCCAGTCCTGCCGATTGAACCCTCCAAATTCTCCTCTCAGGGCGGCTGCCTCAGTGGCTCTCAAGAGAGTCTTGAGTCTCCCCAGAGATGTGTGAAGGCTTTTAGGCTCTTAAAGAGTGCAAAACCATTTTCTGCACGAGAGGGATCCAGAAGATGTTAAAAAAAAAAAAAAGCATTGATAAATCCAATATATAAGCCTTAAAGCCTAAGCCTTGAAACATTCAATGACCCTGCAATTCTACTTCTAGAACTTCATGTGTTAAGGAAACTGTCTTGGATGTGAACAAAGATTTAGATATGTGGGACTTCCAAAGCAGCTTAATTTGTACAAACGTGGTCACTGACTTGTTGGCACATTTGAAAATGCAATACGGCTGCCCATCAAAACTAATGCTGAATGTTTGCTTTCATAGTGGTACTGCTCACATTAAGGTATTAACTAGAAACAGCTGGTTGCATAGCATTGTGTATGTGCAGGATGGTCCCAAACGAAGTGAGAGGATTTGGAGTTTACCAGCACTACCACATCACCAACCCTTCTCTCAGACAGTAAGTATGATTTGTTTCCTGAAGTCAGCAGCTTCCAGGGCTCCAGAGACACCTGGTTCTCCAAGGGTAACCCAGAAGATACAATGCAGTCCTCAGGGTTGTAGGTCTCCTGCACCTGGTGCACCTCACAGGGCTTTGGCATTACCTAGGTGGTCTGGTTTTCTGCTGTCAGGGAAGGGGGGAGGGGAGGGGAGGGGAGGGGAAGGAGAGCAGCCAACTGTTCCTGCTTTGGGCGAACACAGGCGGGTGGGTACCTGCAGGACAGGGAGGAGTTTGCCCTGCCTTTCCCGACTCCCCCCTATGCACCCCTCCCCCACAAAAAAAAACCCTTTCTGTACTTGCATGTCCAGGGCAGTTCCCAAACCCTGCAGGTTACCTTTAGAGGCACACACATTCTTTGAAGAATTAGAAAATTCCCCTGTGGCAGAAATAGAATTGCCACATCCCTCCCTTTCTCCCTCCCTCTCCCCCATCCTCTCATACAGACAAGATGAGTCAATTTAGAGCCAAGTGGAGTCAATTTAGAGCCAAGTGTAAATATATAATTCTTTCTTGATTTCACCAATCAGGGATAACCTCTTTTAACACCTAATCAGGGGCTGCTTCTGCAACTCAGATCTTTATGTGCATGAAATAAAGATTTATTGAGAAGGGCTGAGTTCTCACATTGTTTAATCAGCATAAACTATGGGCACTAACCTCAGTCTCACGTTTCTCCTCATGCAAAGTGCTTTCAGCTGGCTCTTAGTCAGTTCCTCTTGTCTCCTGGAAAGACTCTTGCAGCTCAGCTGTCTCCCTGACCTTGGTGCTTGGTCTATATGCAGCAGCTGTGTTCTCTGAGTAGGATCAGATTTCTCCAGGACACTGTGAAGAAGTTGGAAGGAAGATGGGGTCCTTTCTGTGTGAGAGCTTGGAGCCTGAACTGAGAAAGAAACCTCTATTTGCCCAGTGCCACAAGCCTTCCCAGGTAACTCATCCTCAGGCAGCATTAGAGCAGAGCAAGCATTCTCACCAAGGACAATCAGGTCCTCCCAAGTCCTTGTTTGTATCGTTGTGTTGGTTGTAGATATCATTTCACATTGTTTTATGGCACAAGTAATACCGGCTCCTTACAAATAATTCAGTCTTGAAGAATTGGCCAGTCCCACTGTCTTTGTCATTATTTAAATCTTAGCACAAGGTCACCTGACTCTGGGTAGAATTAACACCTGGCAGTAATAGTGTTGCTAGGGGATCCACAAGGCATCCCCTCCTGTCCCTCGGCCCTCCCCTTCCTCCCATTAGCAGAAGAAAAAAAGACCCCTTAGTCATCTGCTTGCCACAGTTGGAGATGATTATCAAGAGTGGGAACTAGCGACTGTGCCCAGTGTGAAGTAAAGCAGGTGTCGAGGTCAAGGCCCAGGTGGCACATGGGCAGAAGGTGAGCTCTGTGAAGACTGTCCAGAAACCCAATGGGAGAAATGTGGGAAATGCGACCTGGGCCAGCTGGGAGCGGAATGCATAGATATGAGGCCATCATGAAGCCATGGGGAGGTGGCAGCTGTGGCTGGGCGGTGGGTGGGGTGATGACCCAGCCCATTTCCAATATCTGGAGGAGGAGAAAATTCAGGGTTACCTACCGACTTGCAGGTGTGTGCTCCAGAGGGAGGCAGTGGTGGTGGGAGTGCTCTGTTCTTCCCTGTCTGGCCTTCTTCTGGCCTGGGGTACCGCACCTGAAGATCTGGGGATGGGCCAGGCCTGGGAGAATTACTACCCACAACCACCACCCTCAGCCGAAGTTGGGGGAAATTCCAACAGCCAGCCTCGGAGAGTGAGAGCAGCTGGCCTGTGTGAGGGGTGTCTTTGTTGAGCCCCAACAGCTTGTGCAACCCATCCCCACCCCTTTAGATGGTGGGGAAGGAGTCAGTTTAGATTCCTTGAGAAACTCCTAACACTCTTGTCTCTCAATTGGTAATGCACTAAGCACCCCTTCCCAGCAATCTGCCTTTTGGAACTCATCCTAAAGGTATATTCATCCAAGTAGACTACAATAAATACACAACAGTTGCAGAAGTGAAAACTCAAAAGTGCCTGTGTGTTCAGTAATGTACTTGCTCATACGAATTGCAATAAAACTTGACAATGGAAGTTTTGCAGCCAGTGAAGAATTAGATAAATCAACATGTGTTGCTATAGAATGATGTTCATTCATTATGGTTGAATAGTACCAAAAAAGCTGTAAAACACTCGTGTGATCCTGTGGTTGTTTTAAGCAGACATGTGTCTATGTGTGTGTTTTATGTTGATTGTTCATGGTCTTTTTAATGAGTATTGCTAGATGACTCTAAGATGTGAAAAACCATTTCACTCCAGCTTGTGTATAAGAAGGCCTGTTTTCTTCCACCTTTGCAATTGTTGGGTATAACAATAGTTCTTTTTCTGCTATTTTGATGGAAGAAAGTGATACCACGCTAGCACCTGAATTTGCATTTTTAATGAATAATAAGGTTTTATGATGATTAAAGTAATTCACGCTCATTGTAAAAAAAAAATCCATAAAGCCAGAAAGAGGAGAATTAAGACTCAAACTTAGAATCTGAGCATTCATTAAAAACCTCTATTTGTCATTTCAGTGCATATATTTCCATATATATGTCCCCCACATTCATTCTCGATTATCATCCATGCTGCAGCAAACGTCCTCATGAATCATTCCCTGCCCACTTCCCTAATTATTTCTTTAGGAAAAAAAAAATCCTCCAGGTTTTTCTCCCAGCTGCAGTGGGTTTCCACCCAGTGACCTCAGGCAACAGGTTTTGATGGTCTTCAGCAGACAAATGAAGGCTTTTGTTTTGTATGGGAGATTGAAGAGATGGTCCTGAGCAGAGTTTCAGCAGTGGGTGCTGTCAGTCTTCTCAGGATTCTCCCCAGCTTTCCCTGTCCATGCCTGGTGACAGTCTACAGAAAAAGCATGCAAGCAGGTGTGAAAGTCCCATGTCTGCAGCCTCTAGGGCCTCACATTCTCACACTAGCCTACACTCAGCCTTTAGCAGTTTGTTAAAAATTTCATCTTACTTTTCTTCCTGGCTTATCTGACATTCAGAGACATCTGTCCTGGAGAATCAATGCTCAGGTTCTGTGTCTCCCTATCAGGGCCTGTCTCTCTACATTTCAGGTTAGTCGTTTTCCCAGAAAACGTACCTCATCAGTGGTTTCAAGAAAAGTGTTTAATTTCCAGTTTGCCCAGCCTTTTTCTTGTTGTGAGGATGAAAGTGATGTTCTTTCTACACTGAAACCAGTCATCCTTTTATTTTTATCCCACCAATATCCTTATCTTTGTACACAGCATGTAGTTAGGTCATGGTTTTTATTTTTGACAATCTCTGTCTTTGAACTGATGTGTTTAAACCATTTAATTTTAATATATTATTGATATGTTTGGATATAGATCTACCATTTTATTGTTTTCTGTTTGTTCCCTCAATTTTTCATTCCTGTTTAACCTTTCCTGCTTTGTTCTGGGTGATTTAAAACTCAGTATTCCATTTTAATAAATTTGTTGTGATTTTTAACTGTATCTTGCATATAGTTTTTTCATGGTTGCTCTAGGAATTACAAAATACATATTTAACTTTTCACATTCTTCTTAGAATCAATGTTTTGTCACTTCAGTTTGAATGTAGAAACTTGCCACCTTCAGGCCTCTTGACTAGCCCCTTTTTATGCTATAGTTGTCTTATATATTACAGCTACATACTTGAAAACTGCATCAGAAAATGTTATAAATTTTGCTGTTAAGTGTCAAACATATTTTAAAGAACCCAGGAGGAGAAAAGACATCTAGTATATCCACCCAGATATTTACCATCTCTGGGTCCCTAGGTTTGAATCTGAGTTATGTGGAATCAGTGTTGAGAGTATGAGGTCTCTGAATACTTCATCTGTGTTTAGAGTGTGAGGTCTCAAATCTTGAGTTCAGGTTTGTAAGGTTTAAATATGAGTTACATGGGGATTTGTATTCAAGGAGTGAAGAGAGGTTCTGTGTGCCAACTTTAAGTTTGAGGCATTTGGGGTCTGTGCTCAAGGAGTATGGCCCCTGAACACTTTGAGTGACCACACTCCAAGGTTTTTCTGTGAAGTATTTAGAGTTCATGTTCAGGGTTTGAGATCTCTGGTCCCTTTGAAGTCTGTATCCCAAGGATTGAATCTGAATTATGTGGGTCAGTGTTCTGTGTGTGACATCTCTGAAATTTTAGAGGGTCTCTGTTTCAAATTTGAGTCTGAGGTATTAGTGTCTGTATTCAAGGAGTGAGGCCTTGGAATTCTTCAGAATGTTTTCCAGTATTTTTATCTGAGGTGTTTGAGAGTTCGTGTTCAGGAGGGGGTGTCTCTGAATGCTTTGAGGGCTAGGTTTCTCCGTGTAAGTCTGAGGTACTTAGAGGTCTGTGCACAGGGGAGATTTCTGTGAATGATTTGAGGGTCTGCCCCAAGGTTTGAATCTGAGGTAACTGTGGAACTGTGGTCAGGGTATCAGGTTTCTGAACTCTTTGAAAGTCTATGGCTCAAGGTCTGAGTCAGAGAGATTTGAGTATTGGTATTCACAGTGTGGTATCTCTGAAGTCTTTGAAGTGTGTCCCATGGTTTAATCTGATTAATGTAGAGTGCTCAGGCTTTGAGTTCTGTGAATACTTTGAGGGCCTGTATTCAAGGTGTGAGGTCTCTGAAATTTTACAGGATCTGTGTCCCAAGTTTGGGTCTAGGGTATTTTAGGTCTTAGTTCAAGGGGCAAGTTCTTAAACTCTCTGAGGGTATGTGTTGAAAGCTTTCTGTCTGAGTTGTGGACATCCACGTTCAAGTTGTACTGTCTCTCAACCCTTTGAGGGTGTGTGTTTGAAAGTTTGGGCCTGAGATAGGAGTCGTCACTGAATTCTTTCAGGGCCTTTCCCAATGTTTGAATATGACGCAACTCGTAGTCTGTGTACCAAATGTGAAATCCCTCAGCTGTTTTGGGGTCTGTGACTCAAGATGTAACTCTGAGATTTTTGGAGGTCTCTTTTCAGTGAGAGAGGTCTCCGAAATCAGTGGAATTCTGTTTCTAAAACTTTAAGTCTGAGGTATTCAGGGGTCTGTGTTCAGCATGTGAAGTCTCTGAGCTGTTAGAGAATCTGTGCCCCAAGTTTTGGATATGAGGTATTTGGGATCTGTTTTCAGAGTGTAACGTCTGAAATTTTAGAGGGTGTATGTTCCAAGGATTCAGTTGGAGTTATTTGGAGGTCCATAGTCAGGATGCAAGGCCTCTGAAACTTTGATGGTCTCTGTTCTAAGGTTTGATTCTGAGGGGTTTGGAGGTCTGTGTTCAGAGTGTGCGCTCTCTGATCTCTTTAAAGTCTGTGAGTCAAAGTTTTTTTTTTATTTTGTTTTGTTTATTTTTTAAACAAAGATTTACTATTTTATTTTATTTTTTAACATTTTTTATTGATCAATAATAATTTTACAGTGTTGTGTCAAATTCCAGTCTAGAGCCCAAGTTTGCAGTTATACATGAACATATATATATTCATTGTCACATTTTTTTCTCTGTGAGCTACCACAAGATCTTGTTTTGACTCTGAGTAGTGGTTTGTGTTCACACTGTGAGGTCTCTGAAGTCACTGAGGATTTCTGTTGTTAAGGTTTGAATCTCAGGTCATTGTGGATCTCTGTTCAGGGTGAGAGGTCTCTGAAATCTATGCGGATCTATTTCTAAAAGTTAAGTTTCATGCATTTTGAGGTCTGCATTCATGGCCTAAGGTCTCTGTACTTTTAGAGGGTCTGTGTCCCAAGGATTCAGCTTTAGTTGTTTAAGGGTCTGTATTCAGGGTTTGAGGGCCCTGAGGTTTTCTGTTTCTGTTCCGAGGTTTCAGTCTTAAAGATTAGGAGGCCTGGGTTCAGGTGTGTATGTCTTCAGACTTTGAGAACATCTGAGTCCCACAGTTGGGTCTGAGGTATTAAGGGGTCTGTGTACAGGAAGTGGGGTCCATGAATTCTTTGAAGGTGTTTGTTCCAAGTCTTTTGCCCAAGGTATTTGGAAGTCCATGTTCAGCGTGTGAGGTCTCTGGTCTCTCTAAGGGCGTGTGTTCCACGTTTTGAGTTTGAGATACTTAGACATGTGTGCTCAAGTTCTCTGAAATTTTTCAGGGTCAGTCCAAATGTGCTAGTCTGTGGTTCAGCTGTGAGGTCTCTGAAATTGTTTCAGGGTCTGCACTGTAAGATTTCAATCTGAAGTAACTGGGGGTCTGTGATCAAGCTGTGGACTCTGAAATTTTAAGCTTGGATCCTAAGTTTCAGAGGTGTTTTTGTACTGCATTAAAAGAGTAAAGTCCTTGAATCTTTCAAGTTCTGAGTTCCCAGGTTTTTTTGTCTGAGTTATTTAGACATCCCTATTCAGGGTTTGAAGTCTCTGAACTCTTTGAGGGTCTGTGTCCCAAGGTTTAAATCGGAGATTCTGGAGGGGTCTGTGATCAGGGTGTGAAAGGTGTCCAAACTTCTCAACTGTGCTCCAAGGTCTGATTTGAAGTCTCTGAGGGTCTGTGTTGTAAGATCTGAATATGAGGTACTTGTGGGTCTCTGTCAGTTTATGAAGGTTTAAATCTGATATATTTGGGGGTCTGTATTCAGGAAGAAGGGTGTCTGAAATTCTGAAAGTCAGATTTGAATGTGAGGGATTTGGAAGTCTGTGTTGTGTGTGTACATTCTCTGAACTTGTTGAGGCCTGTGTCCCTGGGTTTGAATGTGAGATATGTGGGGATCTATGTTTAGAGGGTGAGCTCTCCAAATTCCTTGAGGGTCTATGTTCAGGGGTTCTGGCAGTTTGTGATCAGGGTGCGACAGGGGTCCAAATTTATTAATTCTCTGTGCTCCAAAGTTTGATGTGGAGTATTTGGGAGTCTATGATCTAGATATGAGGTCTCTCAGTGCTTTAAGGGAGTTAGTACCAAAGTTTGATTGGGTTCCATGGGACTTTGAGTTCAGGGCTTAAAGTTATGAAACACTTTGATGATCTACCTTCCTAGGTTTCAGTCTGATGTTACGGGGATCTGGGTTTGTGTGTTAGATCTCTGAAAGCATTGAGCATCTCTGTTTCATGTTTTTAGTCTGAAGTGTTTGGAAATCTATGAGCAGAGTATGAAGTCTCTGAATAATTTGAGGGTCTCTGTTGCAAGTGTAGAGTTTTTGGTATTAGGAGATTTATGTTGGGGATAGGAAATCTCTGAAGTCTTATACTGCCTACGTTCCAGCGTTTGAGTTGGAGGAGGTATTGGGTGTCAGTGTTCAAGCTGTGAGATGTCTGGAATTTTATGGGATCTGTCTCCCAAGTGTTAATCTTAACTAAGATATTTGGGAATCTGAGTTCAGTATGTGAGGCCTCTGGAGTTTATTCTCTGGGAGATGTTCATGGTCTCTGTTCAGATGTGAGGTCTGTGAAATCTTTCACTGTCTACATTCCACGGCTGAGTCTCAGGGATTTGGGGTTCTGAATTCAAGCTGTGAAATCTGTATTATCACTGCAGGTTTATGTTCCATTGTTTAATTATAAAGTATTTTGGACTAAGTGTTCAGAGTAAGAAGTCTCACTGAAGGTCTATTTTTCAAAGTTTTAGTCTGAAGTATTTGGGGAAAGTGTCCAGGGTGTGTGGTCTCTGAACCCTTTAAAGGTTTGTGTCCTAAGATTGCTTCTATGTTGTTTGGTGTCTGAGTTCAGAGGTCTTTTTTGAGGTTCTGTGTCCTGAGGTTTAAGTCTGTGGTGCTTGGAACACTACTTAGAACATGATGTCTGTATTCAGGATGGAAGAGCTCCAAAATCTTTGAGGGTCTGTCTTGCAAAGTGGGAGTTTGAGATATTTGCAGTGCTTTACAGAGTGTGAGGCCTCTGACTTGTTGAAGTACTTTTTTCATAGGATTGAGTCTGAGGTGTTGGGTTCTAGGTCTAGAATGTAAATTCTTCGACTTCTATGAGGATTTGTGTCCTAAGGGTGGAATCTGGGGATTTGCAGGTCTGTGTTCAGGGTGAGTACTCTGAAACCTTTAAGGGTCTATGTTCCAAGTTTAAGTCTCAGGTATTTGGGGTCAGTATTTAGATTGTAAACACTCACAACTCTTTTAGTGTCTTTGTTTTCATGTTTTCTCTATCAGTGTTCCAAGGCTGAATCTAAGAGATTTGGGGTTCTGCATTCAGAGTTAGAAGACTATGATATTGAGGGTTTGTCTTCTATTGTTTGAGTATGAAGTATTTCAGGGTCAGTGTTTAGGGTGAGAAGTCTCTGAACTTGTTGAGGGTGTAATTTTCAAAGTTTTTGTCTAAGGTATTTAGAGCAAGTGTTCAAGATATGAAGTCTCTGAACTCTTTGAGGGATCGTTACGTAAGTTTGCTTCTATGTTATTTGGTATCTAACTTCAGGACATGAGGCCCTTGATTTTTTTTTATGAGGTTCTGTGATCCAATGTTTGAGTCTGAAGTATTTGGGACTCTATGTTTAGATTGGGATGTCTCTGAACTCTGAGGGTCCATGTTTTCAAATTTTAGTTGATGTACGTAAGGATTTGTGTTTAGAGTGTGAGGGCTCTGAAATCACTGAAGGTCTTTGGTACAGATTTTTAATCTGAGATTTTGGGGTCTGTGTTCAGAGTGTGACAGTTCTGAACTCTTTGAGGGTCTGTGTTGCCAGGTAAGGGTATTTGAAGTCCATGAGGGTCTATGTCCTATGATAGTGAATTTGATGTATTTGCACATCTGTGTTTAGAGTTTTAGTTTTGTGAAATCTTTGAGGGTCTACATTCCAAGATTTGAGGTATCTTATATCTGTGTTCTGAGTATAAGCACTCACAAATCTTTTAGTGTCTGTGTTTTAGTGTTTTTATGACATATATGGGTTATTTTTGAAAGAAATAAGTTCTCTGAACTCATTAAAGGTCTGTGACCCAAGAATGGAGTCTCAGGTGTTTGTAAGATCTTGAGGTCTATGAATTCACTGAGGGTCTGGGTTCCAAATTGAATCACTGGTTTTGGAGGTATGTGTTCAGGTTGTGATGATGCAGAACATTCTCATGGTATGTGTTCCAAGGTTGAACATTTAATTTAATGTCTAATTAAATTTAAATTTAAATTTAATTTGAGGCATTTGTGGTCTCTTTTCAAGGTTGGAGGTGTCTTACCTTTTTGAGGGTTTGTTTGCTAAGTTTGCTTCTGAAGTTTCTTTTGGTATCTAAGTTCAGAGTGTGAAGTCTCTAAACTCTAGAGGATCAGTGCTCCAGGATTGGGGGGGGGGTGTGGGTGTGGGTGTGGGTGGTTTTGGGTATTTGTCTTCAGAATGTGAAATCTCTGAAATATTTGAGAGCCTGTGTTCCAACTTTAGAATCAGATGTGTTTGGGGGTCTCTGAGCAGGGAGTGAGAGATCTCTAAACTAATTAAGTGTGCACCAATGTTTGAATGTGAAATATTTGGAGGTCTGTGTTTAGAGTGTGAGATCACTGACTTTATGAAAGTCTTTTTTTTTTTTTCATAGGATTGAGTCTGAGGTATTTGGTATTCTGTGTTTAGAGTGTGAGGTCTTGAACTCTTTGAGGGTCTATGACATAAAATTCTGAGCTTGATGTATTTGTCGTTCTTCGTTTAGGATTTTCATCTCTGAAGTCATTGGGAAAATGTGTTTCAAAGTTTGAGGTATTTGAGGTCTGTATTCACAATAAGCATTTACAAATATTTTAGGGCCTGTGTTTTAATATCTAAATATGAGGCATATGGGTTCTATGTTCAGAGTGTGAGATCTCTGAATTCTTTGAAGATTTGTGTCACAAGGTTGGAGTCTGAGGTGTTTGGAAATCCTGTTCTAGGTGTGAGGTCTATGAACTCTAGAAGGTCTATAATCCACTTGAGATATTTTGAGGTGTATATTCAAATTGCATGGTGCAAAACTCTTTCAGGCTCTGTGTTCCAAGGTTAGCATCTTAGGTGTTTGGGTCAGTATTCAGAGTGCAAGGTCTCTGAACTCTTTTAGGGTTTTTGTCCTAAGTTTGCTTCAGAGGTTTTAGTGTCTCTCTTCAAGGTATGGGGTCTCTGAACTCTTGAAAGTTCTATGTTTCAACATTTGAGTTTGAGTTTGTGATGTTTTGGGGGTTAAATTTAGGGTGTGAAGACTTTGACTTATTGGGGGGCCTATGCTTCAGGATTTGTCTCTGAGGTATTTGCAGGACTGTATTCAGGGAGTGAGAGGAGTGTGAACTTATTAGGTATTTATGCTCCAAGGTTTGAATCTAAAGTATTTTGGGGTCCATATTCAGAGTATGAGGTCAGTGAACTTTTTAAAGTTCTTTTGTTCATAGGATTGAGTTTGAGGTATTTGTGGTCTGTATAAAGTCTTTGAATTCCCTGAGAGTCTGTGTTCCTAAGTTTGAATCTGAGGTATTTGGGTTTGTATTTAGGGTATAAGTATTCACAAATCTTTAGGATCTGTGTTTTCATACTTGAATATGAGACATATGGGTTCTGTGAGCAAGAGTGAGGTCTCTTAACTTATAAGGAACTGTGACCAGAATTTGAATCTGAGTTATTTGTGGTCTGTGTTCAGTTAAGAGGTCTTCTGAATTCTTTCAGGCTTTGTGTCACAACACTTGAGTTTGAAGTAATTTGAAAGTTCGTATTCTGGGTCTGAGGTCTATGAACACTTGAGGAATTGGGTTCCAAATATTGGTTCTGAGGTGTTTGGAGGTTGTGTACATGGTAAGTGGTCACAGAACTGTTTCAGAGTCTGCACTCCAAGATTGGAAACTGAGATGTTTGAGTCAGTGTTCAAGGTGAGAGGTCTTTGAAATTTTTGAGAGTTTGTGTCCTGAGTTTTCTTCAGAGGTTTTTGGTCTCTTTGCTCAAGGTGTCAGTTTTCTGAACTCTCGGGGTGTCCATGTGCCAAGTTTGTGGCATTTGGGGATTTATGCTTAGGATGTGAAGTTTCTGAATTCTTTGAGGGCCTGTGTTCCAGCATTTGAAGCAGATATTTGCAATTTTCATGGTGTAAGAGATATGTGAACTTATTGTCTGTGCTCCAAGGTTTAAACCTGAAGTATTTTGGGGTTTGTGGTCAGGATGAGAGATCTCTGACCTCTTTGAGAGTGTTTGTTCCAAGGTTTGACCCTGATGTGTAGGGAAATGAGTTCATGGTTTGAGGTCCCTGAACACATTGATGATCTGTGTTCCAAGTTTGAATCTGAAGTATTGGGAAGTCTGTGTTCCCAATAGTTCAGTCTCTATAATCATTGTCCATATCTCAAGATTTTAGTCTGGTGTGTTTCAGGGTTACTGTTCAGAGTGTTAGGTCTCTGAATACCTTGAAGATCTATGTCTCATATTTTCTGAGGTAATGGGGAGTATGTATTCAGGTGTGACATCTCTAAATTTTAAAGTGTATGCATTTCAGGTTTGAGTGTGAGCTCTTGGGGGTGTGTATCCAAGATGTGAGGTCCCTGAACTCTTTCATGGCCTGTGTTCCAATTTTTGAGTCAGTGGTAGTTGGAGATTTGTGTTGAGGCTATGAAGTGTCTGAGATCTTCTAGAGCCTGTGTTGAGTTGGAGGTATTGTTATCATGGTTCAAGCTATGAGGTATGTGAAATTTTATAGAGTCTATTTCCCAAGGGTTGAGTCTGAGATATTTGGGAGTCTGGGTTCAGCACATTAGGCCTGTGAAATTTTAGACGGCTGTGTCCCAAGGTTTGAGTGTGAAGTATTTAGGGTTTGTGTCCAGATGGTGTGGTCTCTGAAACTTTGTATATCTGTGTTCCAATATTGAATCTTATGAATTTAGGGTTCTCAATTCAGGGTGTGAAATCCCTTATCTCATTAAGAATCTGTCTATCAATGTATAAGGCTGAAGTGTTTTGGAGTCTGTGTTCAGGATGTGTACTCTATGAACTCATTGAGGGTGTATTTTTCAAGGTTTTAGTCTGAGGTGTTTGAGGCAAGAGATCTCTGAATTTTTTGAGGGTCTGTATCTTAAATTTGCTAGTGAGTTTTTTGATGACTCAGTTCCGGATGTGAGGCCCTTGATCTTTTTGAGTTTCTGTGTCCCAAGGTTTGAGTCTAAAGTTTGAGAGTCTGTGTTTAAACTGTGAGTTCCGATCTCTTTGAGGTTCTGTATATTAAACTTTTAATGAATGTACTTGGGGAATCTGTATTTAGGATATGAGGTCTCTGATTCATTGAGGGTCTGTGTTGCAAGGTCAGAGTCTGAGGTCTCCTAAGCTGTGTGTACAAGGTGTGGGGTATCTGATTCCTTGAAGGCCTTTTTCTTAGAATTGACTTTGGGTATTTGGGGATCATCTTTAAAGTTATCTTTGAAGTCTTTGAGGTCTGCCTAAGATTTCAACTTGATGCATTTGTAGGTCTGTGTTTAAGATGTCAGATTCCTGAACTCTTTGAGTGTCTATGTTCTGTGTTTTGAGTTTTTGATGTCAGGGTCTGTGTTCAAGGTATAAGTACTTACAGATTTTTTTAAGATCTGTGGTTTAAAGTTTCAATGTGAGGTATTGAGGTTCTATGTTCAGTCAGTGAAATCTCTGAACTCATTAAGATTCAATAACCTAAGTTTGAATCTCAGATATTTGAGGGGATCTGTATTCAGAATTTTAGACTTCAGATCTCCTGGGGGTTTTTGTCACAAAATTGGAGTCTGAGGTATCTGAAAATTCATGTTCTGGGTATGAGGTCTATGGACTCTTTGAGGGCCTAAGTTCCAAATATTGTGTCGAGGTATTTGGAGGTGTTTCTTCAGGTTGTGAGACTGCAGAACACTGGAGAGTTTGTGTTCTAAGGTTGGACTCTGAGGTGTTCGCAGTCTGTGTTTGGAATGTGAGATCTCTGAGCTCTTTGAGGGCCTGTGTTCCAAAGGATGAGTGTGAGGTTATTGAGAGTTTAGTTCAAGGAGTGAAGTCTATGGGTTATTTGAGGGTCTGTGTTCTAAAGTTTGAGTTGGAGGTAACTAGAGATTTCTTTTCAGGGTGTGACCTCTCCAATCTTTGAGCCTCTCTCCCAAGACTTGAGTCTGAAGTATCTGGTGGTTTATTTTCAGGGCGTAAAGTCTGAATTCTTTCATGGTCTGTGTTCCAAGGTTTGGTTCAGAGGTAACTGGGGAGTTTCCAGGAGTGCGAGTTTTCTGAACTCATTTAGGGCTCTTTCTAAGATTTGAGTCTGAGATATTTAGGGACTGTGTTCAGAGTATTACTCATTGAACTTTGAGAGGGTCTCTGTCCCAGATTTGAGTCTGAGGTATTTGTTAAGTCCATATTCAGGATATGAGGCCTCTGAAATCTTTGAGAGTCTGTATTCCAAAGTTTGAGTCTGAGGTATTTGGGAATCTTTGTTCAGGTTGGGAGGTCTCTGAAATCTATGGGGGGAGGGGTGGTCTGTGTCTCAAGGTTTGATTCTGAGCTATTTAGGTGTCTTTATTCAGAGTGTGAGGCCTCTGAATTTTCTGAACACCTTTGTTATGTCCCAGGGTTTCAGTTCTGTGTAACTGGAGATCTGAGTTAATGGCATGTAATACCTGAACTCTTTGAGGGTCTGTCTTAAGATTTGAGCCTGAGGTCTTTGGTGGTCTCTTTGTAGTATGTAATGTCTCTCAACTCTTTTCAGGGTCTATATTGCAAGGTTTGATTCTGAGGTTTTATGGGTCTGTATTGGGTGTGAGGTCTCTAAGCCCTTTAGGATTCTGTGTTCCAAAATTTGATTCTGAGGCAATTGGGGATGGTTTTAGGAAATGAGGTTTCTGACCTCATTTAGAGCCCCTCCCAAGATCTGAATCTGAGCTTTTTAAAGACTCTATTCAGGGTGAAGTCTCTGAAAACTTTTAGAGGATCTGTACCTCAAGACTTGAGTCTGAGGTATTTGAGGTTTGTATTCAGGATGTGTGGTCTCTGAAGTCTTTGAGATTCTTTGTTCCAAGGTTTGGGTATGAGGGAATTGGGTGTAATAAGGTAAATCAGTGTGGGAAGTGTCTGAACTCTTTCAGAGTTTTTGTCCCAAGTTTGGTTCTGAGGCTTTTGGAGTCTAAATTTAGTATGTGAGGTGTCTTTGGGTCTCTGTGTTCCAAGTTTCTAATCTGAGGTATTTGGGAGTTCGTGTCAAGGTATGAGGTCTCTAAACTCATTGAATATTTGTGTTTTAAGATAGAGTCTTTGGTATTTGTTGTTCTGAATGTGAGGTCAAATGTGAGGTTTGGAGGACTGTGTTCAGGGTATGAGGTCCCTGAGTTCTTTGGGATTCTGTGTTCCAAGATTTGTATCTGAGATAACTGAATGAAGTGCCATTTTTTATTGAGAGGTCCTATATTCATAGCCAAGGGGTAGGGGGAAATTCTTTTCTTTACTTCATAAACACATTTCCAACATAGTGTCTATAAATTAAAATATCCTAAATAAACATTGTTTGTTATAGATTTCCATTATATCTTCTGAGGGCAGTGGGAAGGTTGTCCCAAAGATATTTTTAATGATTGTTTTTAAGATACAGCACATATTTGGCAGGAAAAGTGTTTCTGGGAAAAATATATTGTTTGTAGTAACATAGATATGTCTTCCATTAGCAGTTGTTTTAGAAGAAGATCTCTTGTGTATATCATATTTTTCTAAACCAAATGATACTCTAACACTGGGTGCATTAAAAAAAATCAGGACAATGTTTAAAGAACACCTCAAAGGCCACATTCTGTACAAACCCTTTTTTGTCTTAGAGATGCTAAAATGTTACCTAAAACCTTACTGGAAATCCAGCCCCCACACACACTCACCCTCCACCTCTAGCTAAAAGCAGACTGAATTGTTTACCTTTCTTCACTCCTGTTGACATTATTATAACACATATTTCATGTGAGATTTCATTTCATGCTATCTGCTGTGCCTCTTCCCACTGAGGACAGGGACAGGAACTATATCTTCTTTCAGTACCTTTGGTTCCTCCCATGGCACCTGACCCACAGTGGGTGGTAGATATTAATGCTGTTATTTTTTCATCCATTATTCTAATAAGTCATCATGCCTTTAATTGTCTTTCCCTCAGTCCACTCTGTCATGTCACTGACAGTGTGGACCTGGTTTGAAAGGAAGTGTTCCTGATGCATCACCCAGATCCCCCTTCAATGAAGGGCTTAGTCCCTCAGCTGCTACTGGCAGACAGCTGTCAGCTCCTTCAAGGATTGTCTCAACTGCAGAGAGCTGCCCCACTCGTGGTCATACTCCTTCCCAGGGTGGCCCACATTTAATGACTGATCAATATGGGGGTATAAAGGCAGGACCATCTAGACCCAACCTGGGATAACTCTAAAGGGCCATTTAGAGCTCCCCAAGGAGTTGACCGTGGCAGTATTGGGCCTGCATCAGAGTTCAACTTCTCCCTCCACCCAGCCTATCCGTGTTGTCAGATTTGTTGGCCAAAAGTTGTTGTTCATTCTGCTTTCTTATTATCTCTTTAATGTCTGTAGGGTCTCTGTTGATAACCCCACATATGTTCCTGACATCAGTGATTTGTTTCCTCTGCCTAGTCATCTTGTTCAGTCTGGCTAGAGATTTGTCAATTTTATCGATCTTCTCAAAGATCTGAATTTTAGCTTTGTTGACTTTCTCTACTGTCTATTTCCAATAAGGTTGATTTCTGTTCTTTATTATTTCCTTCCTTCTACTTAGCAGGTATTAACTTTGCTCTTCTTTGTCTAGCTTCTTAAGGAGAAACTTTAGGTTATTGATTTTATGTACTTCTTTTCTAATATTATCATTTAAAGCTGTAAATTACCCTCTAAGCATTCCTTTAGTTCAGTCCTGTGGATTTTGATCTATTTTCATTGTCATTTGGTTCAAAATATTTTCTAATTTCCCTTGTGATTTCATCTTTGACCCTTGAATCATTTAAAAGTATGATGTGTAACTTCCAGATATTCCAGATATTTGGGAGTTTCTAATATATCACATTATAATTGATGTGTAATCTAATTCAACTGTAATCATAGAATATAATCTGTATGACCTTGGACCTTTAAGATTTATTGAGATATGTTTTAAAGTCCAGCCTGTGATATTCTGCAGTTGTTGGATGGGGTGTTCTGTAGATGTCATTTAGGTCAAGGTGGTTGACAGTGGAGTTCAAACCTTCTGTGTCTTTACTGGGTTGTTTTTTTTCTTTTTTCTTTTTTTTGGTTTAGTCATTTTATCAACTAAAGAGGTGTATTAAAATTTCCTACTATGATTCTGTCAATTTTTGCTTCATGTATATTGAGGTTCTATGATTAGGTACGTACATATTTATAATTGTTATATCTTTCTAAGGAACTGTCCCCTTTATCATATGACATTTCCCTTTTATCTGTGGTAATACTGTCTTCAAGTTTACTTTGTCTGATTTATAACATCCACTCCATCCTTCTTATGTTTTTTGTGTGCATAGTATAATTTTTCTATTCATTTACTTTTAAAATCTCTGATCTTTATATTTAAAGTATATCTCTTGTGTGTAGCAATTTAGTAGGGCCTTGCTTTTTATCTGCTTGTGCATCTCTATGTTTTAATTGAATTGTTTATGCCATTAACATGTAATATAATAATTGACATGGTTGTATTTAGGCCTATCAGGTTACTGGGAAAGGAGGTTGTTCTGTTTATCCTTCCTGGGTTTTTGTTTTGTTTTGTTTTTGTTTGCTTGTTTATCTGTTCTCTTCCCCCTTTCCTGCCTTCTTTTGGACATTTGAATATTTGTGGTCTGCTGCGAAACCCCAAACCAGAAGTGGTATTTAAAAAAAAATTTTATTGAAGTGTAGTTGATTTACAATGTTAGTTTCAGGTGTCCAGCAAAGCAATTCAGTTATACAAGGAGTGGTATTTAGTATAGCAGTAAACCGACACTGACTTCCCTGAATCAGCAAGAGACAACAGTGTGGTAGCATTCATCAAAATAAAAAAAAGGTCACTCCACCCTTAGGGATATTTGTCTGTTTTGTTCACTGGTGTTTCCCATATTCCTAGAACAATCCCTAGCCACATAGTAGGTGTTCAATAAAGGTTTATTGAATGACTGAACTCTTTGACCAGGCAATCCTACTTCTAAGAATGTATAATAAATAAACCTTCAGAAAGATAGGGAGAGAGAGAGAGTTGTGTGCATGAGACAGACAGAGAAAATAACCTGTGAAAATGTAAAATGTCTATTAATAGCCAATGCACATTGGAGGGTAAATGAGTGGTGAAGGTTCATATGACACCGTGGAGCACAAGTGAGCTGCAAAACAGATTGAGGGGGATGGATCTGTCCTGGCCAGAAGGATTTCTTCATGACACATTATTAATGAGGTACAAGTGGGTAATGCTCATAGCAGGAACTTGTGTGTGTGAGCATGTGTGATGTACGACTGCAGAGAAAAAGTCGGAAATAAAACACCTGTAACTGAACCCAATTTTCACCTGTGAGGTGGGGAAGAATGGGGTAGGTGATAATGCCCTAATGTTGTCCATATACTTAGATATTGTTTGATGCTTCTGCACTAGGACATACTCATGTATTTCCTGTGTACATATTTACAAAGGAGAGGCATATACTAAAAACTTTACTGGCACTACAGGGCTGTGTGAAATTGAGGATGTGAGAAATATAGAGAGTCTCAAACTCATAGGTACATGTAACTAAAGATCACGAGAGAAATCCCTCAGCTCGACTTCCATTTAGACCATGAGTGCTTTGAGAAAAATTCCTATTTTGGATTTCTTTACAAAGCAGTTCTCTTCTAGTATTCTCCATATCAACAAATGGCACCATCACCCATCTTATTACCCACCCAGAAACCTGGTCTCAACATTTTATACCTCCTTCTCCTTCACCCAAGGTCCAAATCCGTGCTGAGGTCTGTCCATTTCACTTCCCCAAACTCCTGTCTAATATGCCTACCTCTTTCCATGCCGACTATGGCCACTTAGTCCAAAGCATCTATTACTCTCCTTCCCTTTAACAAATAGTCTAATAGTTTTCTAACTCTGTTGTAGTTTATTTTCCCCCAATAATGTGTTTTCCCACACTTGCATTTGCTTCCATGTTTCTTTTTAGAGTGATCAAACTGAATCCTGTAATTGACAACTCTTTACTACAATAACTGGTATATTTCACTTTCTCCTTCTGGCTCTACAGATGTTGAAGAGAGAGTTGGGTCTGTTTCACTACATACTGACATCTTATTTTTCCTTTCTCAGTCTCTAGCCTTCCAGAAATCAAGAAAAGTTGTCCAGGTGATCACATCCTCAGTATTGCCCAGAAAGTTACAAGTTCTCTAAGTGAGGCTTGAACCCACGATCCCAACATTGCTCACAAGCAGTACTGCCTGATGTGTGCAGCAACCTAATCGAATGAGCCACTGGAGCCAAAACTGGGGAAAAGTCTGGGAAGCCTTAATAAAGACACTTATCTTGACAATGTACAGTCTGTCCTTAGGAATTCCTCTTTTGCCTATATTGCCTCAGTATTTTCTAAAATACTCACAGGCTTTTGCTGACCTTCAATCCCCTCTGCAATCCTTCCCCACCAACAGCAGTCAATATTGTATCTAAAAATCTTTCTTTTTCTGTAGATACAACCCCTGTACACTCAGTGATTTCTAACCTGACAAAGACGTCAAAACAATTTGCTACCTTGAAACATTTAGAGGGCTAGGAGAATGAGCTCCTAGAAAAGTCGTTTTTTTAAATTGTAAACAGAACAACAGATAATTAATGTAAACTAAGAAAATATAAGTAAGTAGTAAAACTGGGGAAAATTTTTATTGGATAATTATCCAGAGTTTCACAATCAAGAATATCATTTAATATATGGTACAGTTTCTGTAGGGGAAGAAAAAACTTTTCCCTCCACCCTTTTAGGTTCTTTCCTCAAGACCCTGCAAATTAGACTGACAAAGACAGATTAACAAGAAAAAACCAAATAGGCATTATTAACACTTGCATCCAAAACATGGGAGCATTCAGCGATGAGCCACTCAGAGGGATGGTTAGAATTTGGTGACTGTATCCCTGACTTAGTAGGGGAAAGGGAGATGGAGAAAGGGCATGTATGGAAAAGTAAATGACTTTTTGAAAGATAAATGGGCCCTTAGGAGAATAGATGGGAGATATAATAGTCTTGTGACAGTGTCTGTTTGGATGTGGATTTCTCTCAGAGAAGATAAGAGTTGCTCTCAGGGAGGGTATTTATTACAATTGAGTTCTTTAGAGACGCTCTGCTTTGAAGCAGATAAGGGATTTCAAGAACTCAGATTCCATCAGCTCAAAATAATTCTCATACCAAAGCAGCATGTTTGGGGGTAGCACACCCTGACCCCCTTCGTCCTTGTACATTTTTGCTGTGCATCTCTTATGACATGCCTGGCCCATATTAAGCATCAATAAGTCCAAGCTTTTATTCTGATGTCTCTTGACTTCTCCTTTCTGCTTTTATTGTTTCTCCCTCCCCCCACTGACCTCTTCACCCTCTTGTCCCGTCCCTCACACTCTCACATCCCCCACTTATATCCACTCAACTGTCACAAGATAAACTCTCTTGGATCTGTGTCCTGAGATCAAGAACCCCAGGCTACCGGCCATGCTTCTCCCATGGGGTCAGGATTCCTTTTTAATGAGGTGACTTCTGTGATGTTCCCCCAGAACCTAAATCCAATTTTAGTCTCAAGTAAAGAAGAGAATGGTTGAATGCACGGATGCACTTCAGGGATGACTGACTGGGTGCCGAGGTGTCTGCTGAGCTTCTGATTGAGTTGAGGTGAATGGGGAACATGAGACTGCAGGAGCTCACACACATCAGCCCCCATCACTAGAGAGGGGATACAGTTGACTGAACTAGCTGATCCCTGCAGGGGGAGGAGGGCAAGGAGGAGTCAGAGATAATGTCAGTTAAGGGATGATCCCAGATGCTCCAAGATGGGTTCTAGCTCTCGTCACACTACTGTGCCAAAGCCTCAGCCCCTTAGTCCTGAAAGCTTACCCGGCAACCAAGGCGCCAGCACTGAATCAGTAGCCAATGAATGAGCAGCAGGCCTTCCTCAAAAAGAGAGAACATTCTCAAATAAACAATCTAACCCACCAGCTAAAATAATTAGAAAAAGAAGAGCAAAAACCCCAAAAGTCAGCAGAAGGAAGGAAATAATAAGGATCAGGGAGGAAATGAATAAAATAGAGATTTAAAAAAAAAAAAAACAGAAAAAAATCAATCAAACCAAAAGCTGGTTTTTTGAAAGAGTAAATAAAATCGACAAACCTCTGGCCAAACTCACAAAGAAGAAAAAAGAGAGAGCACAAATAAGCAAAATAAGAAAGGAAAATGGAGAAATGACAACAAATAAAATAGAAATACAGGATATCATACAAGAATATTATGAAAAGCTATATGGAACCAAAATGGATAACCTAGAGGAGATGGAAAAGTTTCTGGAAACATACAGTCCACCAGGACTGAATCAAGAAGAAACTGACCACTTGAACAAACTGATCACTAGAAATGAAATCGAATTTGCAATAAAAAAAACCTCCATACAAATAAAAGTCCAGGACCAGACGGCTACACCAGGGAATTCTACAAAACATACAAAGAAGAACTCATACCAGTCATTCTCGAACTCTTCCAGAAGACTGAAAATGTGGGAGTATTCCCAAATTCATTCTATGAAGCCACCATCACCCTGATACCAAAACCAGGCAAAGACACTACCAAAAAAGGGAATTACAGACCAATATCACTGATGAACATAGATGCAAAAATCATTACCAAAATATTAGCAAATAGAATCCAACAGCACATAAAAAAGATTATACATCATGATCAACTGGGGTTCATCCCAGGGACACAAGGGCGGTTCAACATATGCAAATCAATCAATGTCATACATCACATCAACAAGAGAAAGGACAAAAACCACATGATCATCTCAATAGATGCAGAAAAAGCATTTGATAAAATTCAACACACATTTATGATAAAAACTCTCACCAAAGTGGGTATAGAGGGAACATATCTCAACATAATAAAGCTATATATGACAAACCTACAGACAGCATAGTACTCAATGGTGAAAAACTCAAAGGCTTTCCACTAAAATCTGGGACAAGAGAAGGCTGCCCACTCTAACCACTCCTATTCAGCATAGTCTTGGAAGTTCTAGAGACAGCAATCAGGCAAGAGAGAGAAATAAAAGGGATCCAAATTGGAAAAGAAGAGGTAAAAGTGTCACTATATGCCAATGACATGATACTATATATAGAAAACCCTAATGAGTCCACACACAAACTACTAGAGCTAATTGAAAAATTCAGCAAGGTAGCAGGTTACAAGATTAACGTTCAAAAATTAGTTGCATTTCTTTACACTAACAATGAATCAACAGGAAAAGAAAGTAAAGAAACAATCCCCTTTAAAATAGCACCCAAAGTAATAAAACACCTGGGAATAAATCTAACTAAGAAGGTGAAAGACTTATACGTGGAGAAGTATAAAACACTGATGAAGAAAATTAAAGAAGATTTTTAAAAATGGAAAGATAGCCCATGCTCCTGGATTGGAAGAATCAATATTATTAAAATGGTCATACTGCCCAAGGCGATCTACAGATTTAATGCAATCCCTATCAAATTACCCAGGACATATTTCACAGAACTAGAACAAATCATAATAAAATTTATATGGAACCATCAAAGACCTAGAATTGCCAAAGCATTATTGAAGAGAAAGAAAGAGGCTGGAGGAATAACTCTCCCAGACTTCAGACAATACTATAGAGCTACAGTCATCAAGACAGCATGGTATTGGTACAAAAACAGACATATGGACCAACGGAACAGAATAGAGAGCCCAGAAATGAACCCACAAACTTTTGGTCAACTCATCTTCGACAAAGGAGGCAAGAATATACAATGGAATAAAGACAGTCTCTTCAGCTAATGGTGCTGGGAAAACTGGACAGCAGCATGTCAATCAATGAAGCTAGAACACTCCCTTACACCATAGACAAAAATCAACTCAAAATGGATCCAAGACTTAAACATAAGACAAGACAATAAACCTCCTAGAAGAAAACCTAGGCAAAACATTACCTCACAGACATCTCAAAAATGTTCTTCCAGGGCAGTCTACCCAAGCAATAGAAATAAAAGCAAGAATAAACAAATGGGACCTAATTAAACTTACAAGCTTCTGCACAGCAAAGGAAATCATAAGCAAAACAAAACGACAACCTACAGAATGGGAGAAAATTTTTGCAAAAGATGAAACTGACAAAGGCTTGATCTCCAGAATATATAAGCAGCTCATATGACTTAACAAGAAAAAAACAAACAACCCAATCCAAAAATGGGCAGAACTAAACAAGCAATTCTTCAAGGAAGAAATACAAATGATCAATAGGCACATGAAAAAATGCTCAATATCACTAATTATCAGAGAAATGAAAATCAAAACTACAATGAGGTATCACCTCACACCAGCCAGAATGGCCATCATTCAAAAGTCCACAAATGACAAATGCTGGAGAGGCTGTGGAGAAAGGGGAACTTCCTACACTGCTGGTGGGAATGCAGGTTGGTGCAGCCACTGTGGAAAACAGTATGGAGATTCCTCAAAAGACTAGGAATAGACTTACCATATGACCCAGGAATCCCGCTCCTGGGCATATATCCAGAAGGAGCCCTAGTTCAAAAAGACACCTGCACCCCAATGTTTATAGCAGCACTATTTACAATAGCGAAGACATGGAAACAGCCTAAATGTCCATCAACAGATGACTGGATAAAGAAGTGGTGGTATATTTATACAATGGAATAATATTCAGCCATAAAAACAACAACATAATGCCATTTGCAGCTACATGGATGTTCCTGGAGAATGTCATTCACTAGTGGGCCAATCCACCTGCAGATCCCCTCCCAATCACTCACTGGAGTCCTCCATCCATATCAACCCTCACACACCCTGGACTAGCCCTCCCTATTTTGCTATAGCAGCACCTAGAAATGAATCGTCCGAAACCCTGAATATGTTGTTGACATCAAAGGCCAAGTTTACATTCCCTTGCCTCAGAACTTCCTGGGATGTTGTTCAGAGCACCTTGTACAGGACTTAAGCCTGGAGCCAAAAAGAGGAACCCTGTGTTCCTGCCCCAAAACACTCAGTCAACTTCAGAGCCATTGCATCAGCTGGGCCCTGCATCTAGTCCACACTGCCCTGCACTTGGCTCATTGCCTATTCTTTTAGGGGGCTCTGTTCAACCACCTCTTCCTACAGTCTCTTTGTGATCACTCCAAATGAAATCTACAATGCCCCACATCATCCCTTGGTGTCCCTTTAAGTACATTCTATTTTCCCATCTCCCTTCTTCTACCCTCAGCCCTGGAGTAAGGGCCAGGTGTTTGGGGGCCTGCCAGAGAAGGTCAGATTCCTCAGCATGGCCCAGTGGAGAAGGAGAGCAGACATGGGTGAGACAGGGTGTGCCTGCTTTCAAGATGGGAATAATGAGACCCAGAGGCTGGGACCGGGTCCACTAAAACCTTTGGGGGCTGGGGAGCTATGAGAAAAGCCTCAGAGAATCACTGCTCTGTGGAATTCTAGTCCTCGGAGTTGGTGTGAGCCATGACAGACAGGTGGGGAAAGAGGCATGGCCAGGGTATGGACAGCTGTGGACACCCACCTAAACCCTCTCTGACCGGCATGTTCCCTGAGGCAGAGCCTTCTTCACAGGGGTGACCCTCCCTGCAGAACCAGCTGCTGAGGGACTGTGGAGTGAGGGCATCCCCATTTACAGGAGTCCCCACCATCTCCTCTGAGAATAATAATGTCTTGTCACTTAAGGTCATACCTTTGTGTAGGACAGGTCCTGGGCCAAGGGGTCTCTACTTTTTTTTTTTTTACATTTTTAAAAAAAATTGAGGTATAGTCAGTTTACAATGTTGTGTCAATTTCTGGTGCACAGCATAGTGATTCAGTCATACATATACATACATATATTCCTTTTCATATTCTTTTTCATTATAGGTTACTACAAGATATTGAATATAGTTCCCTATGCTATATAGAAGAAACTTGTTATTTATCTATTTTATATATAGTAGTTAATCTCTGCAAATCTCAAACTCCCAATTTATCCCTTCCAACCCCCTTTCCCCCCTGGTAACCATAAGTTCATTTTCTGTCTGTGAATCTTTCTGTTTTGTAGATAAGTTCATTAGTGTCTTCTTTTTTCTTTCTTTTTTTCGATTCCACATATGAGTGATATCATATGGTATTTTTCTTTCTCTTTCTGGCTTACTTCACTTAGAATGACAATCTCCAGGTCCATCCATGTTGCTGCAAGTGGCATTATTTTATTGTTTTTTATGGCTGAGTAGTATTCCACTGTATAAATATACCACATCTTCTTTATCCAGTCATCTGTCAATGGACATTTGGGTTACTTCCATGTCTTGGCTGTTGTAAATAGTGAACAGCTGGTTTTTTGAAAGAATAAACAAAATGGACATACCTCTGGCCAGGCTGACCAAGAAGAAAAGAGAGAGGACCCAAATAAAATAAGAAATGAAAGAGGAGAAATTACAACAGATACCGCAGAAGTACAAAGCATCATAAAAGAATACTATTAAATACAGTTTTTATTGGAACCCTCCTCATGATCTTTCAACTCAGATGTGGTTATCATTATGTTACAGTTACGGTTCAGCAAAGCTACATTCACCTAGTAAATGGTGTATTACTCTGCAGCCTTTGTTTTCCACATATACACACAGGAAAATTTATGCCTTGGCCTGTCCTCAGAAAAGCCAGGAGCTTTATCAACAGATACCTAGGGAAACCCCAGCCTCACCCGACCCTGTCCACCCCATTAGGAAAACACTGCATTCTAGAGGACCAGTCAGGTTAGATTTGAACACCCCACACCATCTAGTTTATACTTAAGAATTCTCTGGGGGCATTTGTTTAAAATACAGATTCCTCGCATCATCCTAGGTTCTCAGGAGGAACCTAGGAATCAGCTTTTTTAATAAACCTCAGATGATATAATACAAACTGACCTCAAACTATGTTCAGCAAAATAATGCAGCGGGTGATTGGGTTATATTTAGGTAATTCTCTGCCACAGCTGTATACTCTGCAAGAATTCCTAAACATGAAGCCCAGATTCTGATCCAGTACATGTGGAGTGGGGCCTGAGAATTTTCATCTCTTACAAGCTAAGACGATACTTTGAGGAGCTAGGATAAAGCACTGTGCTCAGCAGTCCCAGGTCAGGATTCTGAGGCTGCATTAGGGCTCAGCTGGAAAGATTGCTGTCATAGACTTGTCATGTCCTCCAAGGGAGATCCCTGGAGGCTGCTGGCAGGAATGCCAGGGGTTTCCCATTGTGCCTCCCTCTGGAAACATGCCATTGTACGCAGGACATGTGAATCACTTAATCTTAATGCTCAAAGCCATATTTCCTACATAAAGATGAAACAACTGACCCCCTTTCCATCATCAGCAGAAACTATGTTCTAACCTATCTATAGACTAATGGAGATTGCTACATATAACTCCATCCACTCCTTTCAGCCAATGGCAACGGGGTCTAGAAGCAGTTGGTAAAGCTCAGAGGTACCACAATGGCTGAATGATGGTGAAATTGCATGTGACCTGGACTAGGAACCAGATGTTCCTAAGAGCTAGGGCTGAATCTTTGAAACCATGGGGAGAATTGAACTGGCAGGAGGGAAGGGGTGGTGTGGAAAAAGAAACAGATTTCACAAAGTGAAGCAAAACTTCTTTACTGTTACCATTTTGTCCAGGACTGATTTTCTTAAAAAAAAAAAAAAAAAAAAAAAAAAGAAGGAGGAGGAGAAGATGACTATTATACAAGTAATACATATTTATTATTATTAGAAGAAGAGGAATAAGAAGACCTAGATCAATTTTTTAAATGCTCATCCATAATTCCACAATGTATACTATTAATCTTTAAGAATGAAATCCTATGAGTACATCCTCATTCCATCTCCATTTCCTGAGAAGTGACACTTCCAAGTTAAAGGGCTATGTAGTTCACATAATAACTGTTTGTACTTGGTGAACTGCCCATATCCTTAGCCCATTTTTCTATTCTTTTTATTCTCTATCAGTTAAGATGCTTTATATATTCAGTCTTAAAAATATATTCATTATTAGTTCATCCGGGATTTTTTCTGCCATAGAGTAGGAAATATAATCCTAAAGTACTTTTGCCTTTATTATGGGCTTTTTTGTAAATGATGAAACCGTTTTCTCATCAGCATTTATGGAACAATGAAAAGTCCTACTTAAAAAAAATTACATTAGTGAATCCTCATAACCCTGTGAGGTAGGTGTTTTCATTAGCTCAACCCTGCAGGTAAGAAAATGGAGGCACAGGAAGAGTGAACAGTCTGGTAAGGCATGGAGCTAGACTTTATTTCAAAAGTTGTCAAAAACCATATTCCTATTAAATGAATGTCAAGCAGATCACTTTCTTTTATCCCTCCAACGTAACTGATTTCCATAAAGGAGTGGGAACATTGTGATTCTGTAAAGTCCTTCTTCCCTAGGGACAGCAAAGCCAGCAGCCTTATACTGAATGGCTCCTCCTCTCTAAGAAGACATTTAAAATATATCATTTATCTGCCAGACAGGGTGTGGAGAAAAGGGAACCCTCCTACACTGCTGGTGGGGATGTAAATTGGTGCAGCCACTATGGAGGTTCCTTAAAAACTAAAAATAAACTTAGCCATATGATCCAGCAATCGCACTCCTGGGCATATATCCAGAGAAAAATATAATTTGAAAAGACACATGCACCCCAATGTTCACAGCAGCACTATTTACAATAGCCAAGACATGGAAACAACCTAAATGTCCATCAGCAAATGACTAGATATAGATATGGTGTATTTACACAATGAAATACTACTCAGCCATAAAAAAGAATAAAATAATGCCATTTGCAGCAACATGGATGGAACTGGAGATTGTCATTCTAAGTGAAGTAAGCCAAAAAGAGAAAGAAAAATACCATATGATATCACTTATATGTGGAATCTAAAAAAAAAGACACAAATGAACTTATTTACAAAACAGAAACAGACTCACAGACATAGGGAACAAACTTGTGGTTACCAGGGGGAAAGTGGGTGGGAAGGGATAAATTGGGAGTTTGAGATTTGCAGATACTAACTACTATATATAAAATAGATAAACAACAAGTTTCTGCTGTATAGCACAGGAGAGTATATTCAATATATTATAGTAACCTACAATGAAAAAGAATGTATGTGTGTATATGTATGACTGAAACTTTATGATGTATGCCAGAAATTGACACAACATTGTAAACTGATTGTACTTCAATAAAAAAGAATTATATATATAATTTATCAAAAAAAAGAGTAATAAAGAGGAAACAGAATTCTTCATCTTTCTTAGTAGTTTTTTTTCCAAATAAAAACTTGTAAATTATGATATGCAATGCACGTTGTTGAAAACAAAACAAATGCATCTATGAAAAAGAAGAGGTACAGTTCAAATCTTTTATAGTCTGCCAAGAAGACCTTCCTGATTCATTCCACAGTGTTCTGATCCTAATACCCTTTCTTCTTGGGGATATATTTTTCTATTATCTAAAATTTCCTCAGCTCTACTGCCCTAGTCTAAAACCTTCAGTGATTCCCCATGGCAATAAGGTAACATCCAAGCATCTTCATTTGTTCTTCAAGGCCATTCACAATGTAGCCCCAACCTGCCTTTCAATCTGATTCTCCTCCCCCTTCAGAAACAGGGCTATGCACGATGTTACTTCTTCTAAGACACATCTTTTTCTATACTGCTGTGTTTAATGCAATAAAGAGATCAAAGGAATTTTAGAACCAAGGCTTTAAGGCTTATCTACTCCAACCCTGACATTTTAAAGAAGAAACTGGTGCCAGACAGTGTAACTTGCTCCAGGTCATATAGCATATCAGAGGTTACAGTGGAGACAGAATTTTGTTTTTCCAACTTCTCTTGGAGCTGCTCCCTCCTAAACATGTAAGCTGTGCTCAGTAAATACTTGTTGAATGTGCTGCATAATTTTCAGTGTATTTAACTACATTCTGTTGACCTGGCAGGAGTTGCCATCTTTGTCGTGAGTGAGTGAAATGAGCCAAGGCAAGAAACACATGTACATCAGTTGAGCAATTCCAAAGCAATAAAACACAACAGGGGACTTGCTGAAGACACCTGTGCATAATGGAGTCAGCTGTCCATCAACATGAGGAGAGGCAGGGAGGAGGGGAACCAGGAGGAAAGATGGTACATTTGAAGTCCACAGAGCGTGTCCCCTCAGCCCCCACCAGGAATGTGTAGAAGGCCTGTGTGGGAGGGTATGTCAGCAAAGATTTCTCCCCCTCACCGCCCAGTCCTGGTCATCAGATAACACTAGAAATCCAGATTATTAGAATTTGAGGAGACCTTAGAGAGTCTTCATTTTCAGATGAGGAAACTAAAGCCCAACAGTGTAGGAGCTGGTACAGAAGGAATCCCTCATGGTTAAAAAAAAATCCCTAAGAAACCTCATGAGTTATCTCAGCAGTGGTTGTTTTTTGTTTTTGTTTTTTGTTTTTTAAATTAAATTATAGTTGATTTACAATGTTGTATTAGTTTCTGGTGTACAGCATAGTGATTCAGTTATACATATATTTTTTTCATATTCTTTTTCACTATAGGTTATTACAAGCTATTGAATATAGTTCCCTGTGCTATACAGTAAGACCTTGTTGTTTATCTGTTCTGTTTATAGTAGTTTGTATCTGTTAATCCCATACTCCTAATTTATCTATCCTCCTGTTTTCCCTTCAGTAACCGTAAGTTTGTTTTCTATGTCTGTGAGTCTCTGTTTTATAGATAAGTTCATTTGTGTCATTTTTAAGATTCCACATATACGTGATATGATCTTTGTCTCTGCGTGACTTAATTCACTTAGTATGATAATCTCTAGATCCATCCATGTTGCTGCAAATGGCATTATTTTATTCTTTTTTATGGCTGAGTAATATTCCTTTACACACACACACACACACACACACACACACACACACACACACACACACACAACCTCTTTATCCAGTCATCCATCAATGGACATTTAGGTTACTTCCATGTCTTGGCTGTTGTAAATAGTCAGCAGTCATTTTTAAACTTGTCCCACAAGACCCTTCTGGGTCTCTTGTAGGGCCTCCTGGGCCTGTTGTCCACAACTAATAAGAATCTGTGTGGGTGGGGCTTGATCTCCCCCGACTCCTGTTTCCACAGCAACCAGAGCAGCAGCTGGGGGTTCATAGGAGAAAAAAATAAAGGTTAAAAACCTTTGGTCTAGGTTTAGGGCAATGAACTCAGGTAGCAGATTAGGAGGAAAATTCCACATTCCTCTCCCAGCCTCCTGTTGTTCATTATGTTGGAGGACACCCCCCCATACACACACACCAATTTACAATCCACTCATTTACAGACATGGAATACTAACTTGGTTGGAGTAGGAGATGGAAAGGGGTTTATATCTTTTTTGTTTTAGTCACCATGTCAGTACTTCAACTTCCAGATGGGTTTCCTTATTTTTAAAGCAGTCATCGTAGGATCTCAGTGGTGTTACCAGTACTAAAGCCATTTATGGAACATCTGTTTTGGAAACTGCCTTCAAACTCCAAAGCATAAGTATCCCAAATATTTGAAACTGTGGCAAAAGTGTGTTTTTGAGTATGAACTTTCGTTATGGGAACTCTTCAGATGATGTTTAGAATGATACCTGGTCCAAAAGGTAGGGAATCCAAAGGTCAAATACCACTGGTCCTTGAACAGGCTGTAGCTGGAAAGGGCAGGTTTGATTTCTTTGTGTATTTGTCATGCTTGCCTGGCAATGACTCCCACTGCCCATCTCAGGCAGATTAAACTTCTATAAACACTACTTCCCTCATGTGTCCCAAATCATCCAACCTTTTCTGCTTGGCTTTTGGGGCTTTCCACAGTGTGGCTTTTTATCTCTCCAAATTCTATCAATTGTTAAAAGATCCAGCTCAGTTTTAAAGATCCTCCCCCTTTTAAGGCCTTTTCAAGCTTTTACTGTACTTGTCAATGAATTCTTATGACACTTAGCATCAACACCATAACAGTATCCTGTCTTGTTTGCTGTCACTTTAAATGGAGTAGTAATCACTCTCGTGCTAGATGTTTAAGCTCTTTTTATTGAAGTGTAGTTGATTTACAATGTTGTGTTAGGTTCTAATGTACAGCATAGTGATTCAGTTATACATATATATAATATATTCTTTTTCATTATAGGTTATTACAAGCTATTGAATATAGTTCCATGTGCTATACAGTAGGACCTTGCTGTTTGTCTATTTTATATACAGTAGTGTGTATCTGCTAATCCCAAACTCCTAATTTATCACCCCCCTTTCCCCTTTGGTAACCATACATTTGTTTTCTATGTCTGTGAGTCTCTTTTTGTTTTGTAAATAAGTTCATTGGTGTCAACTTTTTTTTAGATTCCACATATAAGTGGTATCATATAATATTTGTTTTTCTCTGTCTGACTTACTTCATTTAGTATGATAACCTCTGGGTCCATCCGTGTTGCTCCAAATGTCATTACTTTATTCTTTTTCATGGCTGAGTAATACTCCATTGAATAAATATACCACATCTTCTTTATCCAGTCATCTGTCAGTGGCACTTAGGTTGCTCCCATGTCTTGGCTGTTGTAAATAGTGCTACCACAAACATTGTGTTGCATGTTAGATCTTTAAGCTTTTTAAGGACAAGCACCATGTCCTATAAACCTGTATGTCCTTACACCAACCAGTACAGAACTGAGCACCTAGAAAATGAGTTAATAGAGATTTCACTGATTAATTGGTTGTTTTTGCCTCTCTGGCCTCAGTGATCTCCTCTGTAAAATGGCAGGACTATGACCAGCATCTTCTTCTGGCATTGATGCTCAATAGAGCTATGAAAAAAAATCCCCCAACTTTTTTCAGAAAGAGATAATGAATCTTAGCCATTGGCGTCAATTGGAAGGACCATGTTCTGAGCTACAACATTGACTATGTCATAATACTCATCTCCCTGGAATCTCCAAAAAACTAAGAGTTTCTGTTTCTCCCTCCACCAAGAGTGGGAAATACCAGAGCCTCTGAGATGAAACATCACATCACCCAATTAGGGAGGCAGCCTCAGGAAGCTTCCCCCAAATTTAGTGCAAACATTGCAAGTTGAGTATTTTGCCAGTGGGACATCACATTTCTTCACACAATAATAATGAATTCCAGCTGCAGGAGGGACTTCCCCTCTGCTCAAACCTTTTCCAAAGGAGCACTGTGCTTCCTCCATGTAGTCCCAATGTAGGAGGTTGGAATTCCTTCCTAGAGTTTGAGAACACTTGTGAAAAAAATAAAATAAAATAGTTTAAAGGCAGCTTTCCTTTGCAGTGCTCCATGCCTCCACAATCAGATTGGACACAGAGCAAGTGCTTAGAAAATCTTGGCCACTAAAGGTAGAGAGAAAGGGACTGGAGATGGACAGAGAGAGCATTGAAGGAGGGTGCAGGATGCCAGAGAAAAGTAACTAACTTCCCTTTCTTAAGGGCAGCCCCCAAAGGGCCCCTCAATTTCTATTTATTTCTAACTAATCATGAGACATTTCTTTTTTATTCTAATCATAAAGGAAACATCACACAAACCCAAATTGAGGGACATTCTATGAAATACCTGTCCATTACTCTTTAAAAATATCAAGGTCATAAAAGACAAGGAAGGTCCAAGGAACTGTCACAGACAGGAGGCAACTAAGGAGATGTGGCGTTACTAAGGCAACCAATGCAATGTGGCATCTCGGCTTGGATCCCGGAATAGAAAAAGGACTTCGGGGCACAAACTGATAAAATCTGAACAAATTCTGTAGTTCAGTTCATAGTATAATATCAAGTTTACTGCCTTACTTTTGCTAAATATTCTATGGTTATTTAAGATGTTAACATAAGGGGAAGCTAGGGGAAAGACACACAAAAACTCTGTACTATTTTCACAACCTTTTTGTAAGTCTAAAACTATCTCAAGATAAAAAGTTAAAGGGGGGAGCCTGAGACGCACTATCCCCAATGTCAAAAAGACAAAGATTTCCCTCCAGACACCCTCTTTCCTGCCAGCTCCTCACTGCCTCTGTGAACTCAACAGTGACTCTTAAAGGTCTCTAGCTGCAGTAACAGCAAGTCAGTTCAGCAGTTGGAAGAAATGGGCTGTTAGGACCTGCATTTTCCAAATCACTGAAACAAACCTTTTTGGAAGGCACTATTTCTAGGAAAGCAGTATCCATTTCTATGCCTTCTTAGACAGAGCATGGAAAGCACCACTTAATTATTCATTGTCCACAAGCGTTAGTATAAACATCTGCTTTCAGACAGTATACAAATAAAAGCTCTTGGGTCTGGTCCATGGGGAGAGCTCATTGTAGTGTTGGGTATTTGGGTTCTGTTCTGTGGACCTGCACTGTCCCTCTCCCCCTGTAAGGCTGCCTCGGTGGTCCTTTAGAGGGAGAAAGGGGCACATCAGGTGGGTGGCTTTGAGGTGGCAGCTGGGGGGTCTGGTACCCCCAAGGCATCCTTGCAAATCACTAGAGCACCAGTCATTTCTACCACTGTCCAGGTTTTCTGAGATGATGTTATCATTGTCGTCGTCGTCATCATCATCATCATCATCATCATCATCATCAGTGTTCTGGGTAGTGACAAGGGCCCACCCCGCAGAGGGCATGTTTTCACAAAAGAGAGCCCATGAAGCAGCAGCACGGAGGGCCAACAGAGTCTATGATACAACAAGCACCATCTGATATGTTTCTGCGTCACTGAAATTCAGGGATCACTGGGGCCAAGGCTTTACTGGATGAAGCCATGACCCTGTGGGCTGTCCCACTGGCACCCACAGATACGCCACACCCTCCAGCTCTGTGCCAAACTTCTTACTTAGAATTGGCAAGTGTATTTGTCTCTAAAAAGAAGGACCAAATACTTAGTCTTAAGGGTCAATTCCAGCTCTGACATTCTGAGAGTCTGTTCTTTAAGATAAAACTTTCTCTTTTATGTGAAGTATTCCAAAGCCATCAAAGAATTGTTATCACACTGTACAGTGTAAATCTCAGCTTTATCAACCAATCCTCTTTCTTTGAAGTGCATTACCCCAGGTCACACCCTGAAGAGCTTCACATTGGGAGAAAATGTTAGTATAGGTCAACAGCATAGATGGCTCTCTGTGCAGCAAACCATAGGGCAACGCTAAAACCTCCTCTTGGGGAAGCAAATATGAGCCGTTAGCCTTGGGTGCCCATCCATACAAGAGGAGCTGGTGCCCATTCAGTGACTCTCAGAAGGAAATGTGCCCAAACTAAAGACTCTGGGGAATGTTGAAGAGATTCCATCGATTTTTTTTCCTTCCCTCTGTAGAAGTCTTGACTTGCTTCATCATGATTCCATGTGTAACCTAAAGCCAGATGAAGAAATACAGAAATTCCACCATATAAGCTCTTCAACCTACACGTCAGCTGAGGCCTCCAGGGAGTTCCAGAGAGAAGAGGTCAAGCAGGACTTCAGCAGACAAATGTGCTGAAGTCATAAGCACAGAGCCAGGAAGGAAGGTGTGCCCCTTACCCCCACTCCACTACCAAGCACCAAATCCAGGAGAGCTTGGAGCTCTACTTCCCACTACCAGCAGGCTGATTTGACTCTTTTGCCCTGGCTTCCAGACCACCACATTACAAGCTGACATTCATATCACCATGAGGCAGAGAGGGATGGGTAGAAAGAAGGGTATGGGATTTGGATACAGATAGACCTGGGTTCGCATTTTACCTTTGCCATTTATGAGCTGTTGCATGTTATACAAGGGACTGAATAGCTCTGTGACTCAGTCTCCTCATTAAAATGAAGATAATGGTTTCTGACACAAGGTTATTGGGGAAATTGGAGCTAATGCACACAAAGCTCCCAATAACAGTGCTTAGGACACGGTAGTCATGGCAACCAATAAATGGTAGCTGTTTTTCTCTATTCCAACTGAAAGAAGCCAGACACAAAAGGACACGTATTGTATGATTCCATTTATGTGAAATATCCAAATGCACAAAATGGGCAAATTTATAGAGATAGAAAGTAGGTAAGTGGTTGCCAGGAGCTGGAGGAGGTGGGCAGGGGGCATGGAGAGTGACTGCTAATGCATACAAGCTTTCTTTTGGGGGTAATGAAAATGTTCTAGAATTATGTAGTGGTGACAGTTGTGCAACATACTGGATAGACTAAAAATCACTCAATTTTACATTTTGAAGGGCAAATTTTATAGTATGTGAATTGTATCTTAAAGTTCTTTTTTAAAAATTCTTACTTTTTATTGATAAAATTCTTAAAAATAAATTCTCTGTTTCTCAGTTTATAAATATGAATAGAAATGAGGTTTTTTTTTAATTAGGGATAATAGCAGTACCCACCTCATAGGGTTTTTGTGAAGATTAAATGAGTTAACTTATTAAATACTTAGACTAATGCTGGTACACTATAAAAGCTCAATAAATGTCAGCTATAATCATTATTACTGTTATTGCCATTATTATGATCATCATCATTTTTATCACAAGTAGTAGAGTCTAGTGGTCAAGGTCAATGGGGTTGAAGTTAAACAGACCTGGTTTACAATCTGGCTTCACACTTGCCAGCATATGTTATGATAGTTAATGGTACAGTCACTGGATTCAGACTTTCTTGATCAAAATTTCAGCTCCACATACTTATCAGTCATGTGACTTTAGGCAATTTTTTCAACCTCTTCGTGCCCCTCCGTTTCTTCATGTGTCAAGTGGGTATAATAACAGTTTGTCTCTAATGAGTTGCCATGAGAATGAAATGATGTATCCATTAGAATGATTTTGGAGTTAAAAGATTCAGGAACCTGGCTCAATTTGCCTTAAACCAGGTAGATGGGAAAGAAAAAAAGGGATAGAAAAGAGAAAATAATAGAAAAAAAACAATATAAATCAGGAGAGGTGGGAGAAGGAAAATGAAAGGAGAGAGAAGAGAGGTTTATTAATTTGGGGATGCTTCTCAGAGAGTTCTCTGCCTAACTTTTCCTCCTGGATTATTAAGATAGTTATTCTTATGTTTCTAGAGAAACTGCTTCAAAATTTTTGGCAATAGGAACTAAGTAAAACAATACTACATATGCCTTGTATGCTTGTTAATGGCTCTGCTCTCTAAATCTCATTGAGAAGACTCTGTAAATATTTTTATTAAAATATTAAATATTTTATTTTTAAAATATTTTTAAAAAATATTTTAATCAAAATATGTGACATTTCTACCCAATCAATGTTGTCATTCAGAATAGCATTTTGAATAGCCCAATATGGTGCCAACAGACACCCTATACAGCAGTTAATGCAGCAGGAAGCCAGGATCCAAAGCCTTGAATTGGAGATTAGATTCCATCGCTAGTTGTCGTGGGCCTCTCATAATCTTGCCTGACTTCAAATTCCCCATGACCAAAATGGGAAATAAAAGCAGAATGCACTCTGCAGATTGCAGCCTAAGTGTAGAAGAGCATCTTATCACCATACTTATGATTATAAAATCACAAGATTGGATGGGTCTTTAGTAAAGATGACTTCATTGTCTGAATTTGCAGGCCAAGACCCTGAGACTCAATGAGAGGAAGCCCTTTCCAAGGTCAGACCAGCTGGGTTTCAACAGAGCTGAACCTACGTTCCAGCCTTGTGTTCTACCACGATATGACACAGACTGATGAGTTTCTTTCTTATCCCCTCCCCCTCAACTGAGCGATCTATCGATCTATCTATCAATCAGTCATCTATTTATCTACCTATAATTATAAATGATGTAAACTATATATATATATATATATATATATATATAACCACACATGCTAAGTGAAGAGGATCACCTGAAGATATGTACCAATTTGATGTCCCAATGATAAATTCACAAATATTTGTATAGCCTTTAGTGTAAAGGTTGGTACTTGTCTAAAAATGGAAGGTCAATATTCTCACAGTTTCTTTTCATCTTAATTAGGCAAGGATTATGTTAGCAAAATGAGTTAAAAGGGAAATGGGGACTTGAATATTCATTGACTTCTGACTTTTCTAAGCAAGAAGATCAAAGGTCTCTACCTAGCCTGGAGATTGTTGTAAAGATGCCAAAAGGACGGTGTGTTAGTCCAGGATCCAGTAAACACTGACCCACATGCCATTTTGAAGAATCCATGAGATCTACACAATCGTAGTAAGAGAGGGGCATTTCTTTGCCTTCCCTTTGGCCACTGACTGATTCCCATTCAGCCACCAGGGAGATGACAATCAGTGGCTGTCCTATGAGCTCACAGCACTAGGTGTGATGGCTTCCATGGAAGTCTTTGCTGCTATAACTTTCATATCTTACGTTACCACATTAAGACAGGTCTGGTAGGGATTGAAATTAGCCCAGCGTTCCTCTCTATCATACACTCAGTTCAAAACTTTGATGAATATTTCATAAGAATTTTCTCAGTGACATGGTGAACAGCCTTTGGCCTTTAAATCAAATGACAGAAAAAAAAATTCTTCAGGCAGAAAAAATAACGATTCTATTTCTGTTCCTAGATGGGTTATTACACAGTCACCCGGAGTCATGATATCAGAAGTTTTTCTGGCCAGAACAAATCGCCAGTAACTTCTTGTATGATCAAGAGAAAGTACGACCTCTCCTTCCCTTATTTTCCCCTGGGGGATTGTAGCTGCAATCCCACAGTCCCACTGGCTCCAATTTCTCCCTCTATTCCTCCCTCCCTCCCTGCCTTCCTCTTTTTCTCCCTCCCTCACTTCCTCCTTCCCTTCTTCCCTCCCTTTTTCCCCTTCCCTCCCTTCCTTCCTAACCTAGTTCTATCAATCTAATAAGAATCCACTAATATTCCATTAGAAGGGAGAGGGAGAGAGGTTACCAGATTAAAGCATTCATCAAGTGATGTTTCTCAAGCAACCTAGAGCTTTTCATCTGCCCTGCCCTTCCTCACATCTCCAAAGGGCCAGGAGTAGGCCCTCCCTACCCCTCCAGCATATTGTGGAACTATATCTTTTATTTTCCCAGAAATGGAGTCACCATCCCCACCATTTCCCTGGGAGGCTGTTCCATTCTGCTATGAACTGAACTGTGTTCACCCTCCTCAAATACATATGTTGGGATCCTAACTCCTCAATGTGACTGTGTTTGGAGATAGGGCCTACAAGAAGGTAATTAAGAGTAAATGAGGTCATAAGGGTGGGGCCATGATCCAATGGGTTGGTGCCCTTATAAGAAGAGGCACCAAAGGGCTCATTCTCCCTCTCTCTGTGCCCTCACACAGAAGAGGCCATGGGTAAACACACAGCAAAAATGAGACAGTCTGCAAGCCAGGAAATGAGCTCTCACCAGAAACCAAACCTGCTGACACCTTATTCTTGAACTGCCCAGCCTCCAGAACTGTAAGAAAATTAATTTCTATTGTTTGAGCCACCCAGTCTGTGGTATTTTGTGATGGCAGCCTGAGCTGACTAAAATACACCTCAACTCCATTCTGCCCATTTCCTTCTCAGTGATGCCCTCTTACTACCTTGCAAATTCCTGTTAGGATTTACAGCCCTGAGTCAGAGGCACATTCTCAACTTTCCTTAGCAGCAGTTTCTCTGAGCTATACATACTACATTCTTTTAACCTCACCTCATTCTTCCAGTCGTTTTTGTGGCTCTTGTCAATACTTTATACAATTTGAAAAAGTAAGTTACTTGTTGAAAAATTGGATGTCTTTGGATGAAAAATTCCAAGTCTTTAAACCATCTTGCATCTGCAATGACAAGATATAAGTACTCAAACACTAATTGTATCCTCCAGTACAAACGTGTGTGCATATGTGCACATGCACATGCATATACACATTCTCTCTCTCTCACACACACACACACACAAACACTGGATTGTCACATATTTCATGGACAGGGTGAAGACGCCAAAGGTGTTCAGGTTTCCTTGATTCTTCCCAAGTATAAATTCTGAGAGAACCCTGAGTTCCATCTCCCAGATCTGGTCCAAACATTTCTCTCCAATGACATTTTAGAAACCCCTCCAGGGGTTGGTTAAAGATGGCAAAATGCATGAGACCTACTTTCTGCTTATCCCCAAGCATAAATTTACTCCATTAAAAAGTATTAAATAGGAGCAGGAGTGGGCTGAGCCCCACCCAGAATCCTGTGTGAGAAAACCTGCTAGCTGTTCTGCTCTTGTTAGAGGCATTTAGAGAGAGCCCCTACTGGGAAGCTCCTCAGAGAGGGACGGACTGAATCCATTGGTATCTAAATGCCAGATGGGATCATTTTGGGAAATGCACCCTTTAGCTCAACTGACGAGAGGATGCTGAATTCACTGTCAAAACTTGCCCACATTCCGCTCCCCTCAAAGGAAACCTCAGAGACCAGGTACTAAAGTGGCCTTGAGCAAACAGAAGAGTACAAACGCCCCCTGCCGCCGTGCTGTTGCATTTGGTGTGTAGACAATGAGCTGCTGTGACACTGACAACAGCCCAGCTCTCTCCTTGTTGATTTTGGCTGAGGGCCTCCTAGGGACGGATCACTGCTGCTTGGGCCCACTGTGCATTTTCGTACTTTTTGATGCTATGTATTTCACCTGATTTTACTCCAGTGGTGAGGGGTGGGGTAAGCAACTGTCTATAGGACAGAGGTTGGGAAGAAGTGGCCACCTCCGCTTCCCTCTGGCACACACACAACACAGAGCCCTGCAGGCAGCAATGCAAAGCTGTCCATGAGAGCCAGCAGGGCTTGGCTCTGATGTATGTTACAATATGTTCACTTGGTAGCAACTTTTCCTTCCCGTTTGGCATCTGTGAAATCACAAATGTATCAATCATCTATCTATCTATGAAGGCTGGTAATGGCTTTCTTCTTCCAGCTCAATTGATACATGCAATGCATTAAAAGGAAATTATATGTGCCACAACTTCTTTATCCAGTTATCTGTCGATGGACATTTAGGCTGTTTCCATGTCTTGGCTATTGTAAATAGTGCTGCTATGAACATTGGGGTGCATGTACCTTTTCCAATTAGAGTTTCCTCCAGATATATGCCTAGGAGTGGGATTGCTGGATCATAAGGTAAGTCTATTTTCAGTTTTTTGAGGAATCTCCATACTGTTTTCCGTAGTGGCTGCACCAAACTACATTCCCACCAGCAGTGTAGGAGGGTTCCCTTTTCTCTACACCCTTTCCAGCATTTAGTGTTTGTGGACTTTTTAATGACGGTCATTCTGGCTGGTGTGAGGTGATATCTCAATGTAGGTTTGATTTGCATTTCTCTGATAATTAAAATGGAATACTATTCAGCCATAAAAAGAATAAAAGAATGCCATTTGCAGCAACATGGATGGACCTGGAAATCATCATTCTAAGTGAAGTAAGCTAGAAAGAGAAAGAAAAATATCATATGATATTACTCATATGTGGAATCTTTTTTTAAAAAAGACACAAATGAACTTATTTATAAAACAGAGACAAACTCACAAGCATAGAAAACAAACTTAAGGTTACCAGGGGGGAAAGGAGGGGAAGGGATAAATTAGGAGTTCGGGATTTGCAGATACACACTACTATATATAAAATAGATAAACAACAAGGTCCTTCTGTATAGCACAAGGAACTATATTCAATAGCTTGTAATAACCTATAATGAAAAAGAATATGAAAAAAGAATATATATATAACTGAATCACTATGCTGTTACACCAGAAACTAGCACAACATTGTAAATCAACTGTATTTCAATTTAAAAAAAAAAGCAATTTCAAGAAATCTTTTAGTCAAAGAAGAAAGTTGTCAGCTATTGCTTAGCACTGTGATAACTGGCAATTTGTGTTCTTGGAGAGATATAATTAGCATACCTGCCACTGTGCTTCAGGCCAGACCTTTCTGGGAGAACATTTATAGAGCCATGTGTTTATTCTGCCTCTGTGTGAGGAGGTCTATAGATGCTCCTCAGTATAACACATCACAGTCGATAACTCCATCACGTGCAATCTGGATGTGGGCTGGGACCATCCATGTGCAGGTGCCAGTTCTGCCAGAGCTGGCGACAGAGACCAGATGGCTGCTGGGAGGCTTTCTGCCTCTCCTGATGCTCTACACACACCCAGATGGGAATGCACTAGCAAACACACATGGTAGTTTCTCTGGATATGTTGATGCATGAATAACTGTCCTTCCTTCATGAAGTGAAGTTTCCTGTCACTGCTGTAACAAATTAACAAACTGTTATTTGGTGCCATGAAACAACAGAAATGTATTCTCTCACAGTTCTGGAGGCTAGAAATTGGAAATCAAGGTGTCATCAGGACCATGGTCCCCCTGAAGGCTGTAGGGAAGAATGGTTCCTTGTCTCTTCTAGCTTCAGGTGACCCCAAATGTTCCTTGGCTTGTAGCAATGTGATTCCAATCTCTGCCTCCATGTTCACAAGCCTTTTTTTCTCTTGTGTTTGTGTCTCAAACTTCCCTTTCCTTTCTTTTATAAGAGACATCAGTCATTGGGCTTAGGGCCCACCTAAGATGATCTCATCATTTTTACTGAAGTGTAGTTGGTTTACAATGTTGCGTTAATTTCTGGTGTACAGGATAATGATTCTGATACACACATACACACACCCACACACATATACACATCTATTCCTTTTCTTTTTTTAATATTTTTTATTGATTTATAATCATTTTACAATGTTGTGTCAAGTTTATCTATTCCTTTTCATATTCTTTTTCATTAAAGGCCATTACAAGGTATTGAATACAGTTCTCTGTGCTATACAGTAGGACCTTGTTGTTTATCTATTTCATATATAGTAGTTAGATCTGCAAATCCCAAACTACCAGTTTATCCCTCCACCCTCCCTTCCACCTCCTGGTAACCACAATTTTATTTTCTATGTCTGTGAGTCTGTTTTTATTTTGTAAATAAGTTCATTTGTCTAATTTCTTTAGATTCCACATATAAGTGATATCATATGGTATCTTTCTTTCTCTTTCTGGCTTACTTCACTTAGAATGACAATCTCCAGGGCCATACATGTTGCTGCAAGTGGCATTCTTTTATTCTTTTTTGTGACTGAGTAGTATTCCATTGTATATGTATACTACATCTTCTTTACCCAATCAGTATGATCTCATCTTAATTACCCCTGCAAAGACCCTATGTACACACAAGTTCACATTCATGAGCATTAGGGATTAGAACTTGGACATATCATTTTGGGAAATGCAATTCCACCAACTACAGGCAGCATATTCAAGATTCCCTGTGGCAAACTGACTCATTACAAATTTCAGGCTTCCTGAGATCACTTTTTTTCTTTTTTATGCCTCACAGACTAAGACTAAAGGCAGGAGCTTCAGTGAAAACATGGGCCATACTCAGAGGGTTTGACTTCGAAGCAGGGAAGGAAGGAGAATTTACAAGACCGTGAGATCTGGGCAGGCTGGAAACTCTACGCTTGCTTCCATTGACTCCTATAAAATCAAGATCTCTGTGGCCAGACCGCAGACAAGTGTTCTGAGGCTCAGAATAACCCACCTAAAATCTGCCAGCAGTCTGTCTATGGGACCACAAGGCCCCACACACTATGGTTGTTGAACAGACTGAGCGGTGCAGCCTCAGAGTCAACATTGTTAAGAGATGAAGGGAAGAAGGGAGTCATTATTCAGCTGTACGGTTGTCTTTAGGTAGAGCTAGAATAGATCATTTCCTCCCTGTGCTGCCCCCAACCTTGTAAGTGCCTGCTTTCCTCCGCAGGGAACAATCCCTTCCAGTTCCTAAATACAGATAAGTTTTAAAAGAAAATCCTCTGGAGAGCAGTAGCACCTGCGCTGAAATGCATGTCAAAAGTAGACGAGATCCTTTCCAGGAGCAAATCTGAACAGATGAAGTAAGAATAGAAGACAGCAAGGGCTGGCTGCAGGTCCCCCTGAAGAAGGAGGCTGAGGACACTCTAAAGACAGAAACTGGAAGTCCCGTTCGCCTGCAGCACCCAGCCTGTGCTGTCTGATCAGTTCCATGCAGGTGTGGCAGCTGGCTGATTCTGGGTCAGTCAGGCACCTCTTTCTGCCTCAGTTTCCCATCTATAAAGTAGGGATAAATATTTCCATCAATCAAGGATCTAGAATGGCTTCCCTGGATGCTGGCTTGGGCAATGTTTTACATGGAAACATTGATCTGGGAGACAAAAGTCAAGTTAGGCCACCAAAAAGACATCAGAAGAAGGGAACGTTTTGTTAAACCAAAGCTTTTTAAAAATTTTTTACCAAAATATAATTCACATAACAGAAATCTTACTATTTGTATGTGTGTTAACACTTAAAGAAAAAAGAAAAAAAAAGTCTCACTTCATGGAGGTCCCGGTTTCTTTTCCCTTTTTAAATTTTATTTTGTATTAAAGTATAGTGTTAAGTTTCAGGTGTACAGCAAAACAATTCTGTTATACATATACATACATATATATTTTCTTTACAGTTTCTTGTTCATTATATGTTATTGCAAGAAATTGAATATAGTTCCCTGTGCTATACAGTAGGTCCTTGCTGTTTACCTGTTTTGTGTCTGTTAATCTACAGCCCCCAATTTATCCCTCCCTACCCTTTCCCCTTTGGTAACCATAGTTTGTTTTCTGTGTCCATGAGTCCGTTTTTGGTTTATAAATAGAATTTGAATCATTTTTCCTTAGATTCCACATATAAGTGATATCGTATGATATTTGTCTGACTTACTTCACTTAAAATGATAATCTCTACGGACATCCATGTTGCTGCAAATGGCATTATTTCATTCTTTTTTAATCACTGAGTAATATTCCATTGTATATATAACCACATCTTCTTTATCCAGTCATCTATGGATGGACATTTAGGTTGTTTCCATGTCATGGCTGTTGTAAATCATGCTGCTATGAATGCTGGGGTGCTGGTGTCTTTTTGAATTATAGTTTTCTCCAGATATATGCCCAGGAGTGGGATTGCTGGATCATATGGTAAATTAATTTTTAGTTTTTTAACTCCACACTGTCCTCCATAGTGGCTGCACTGATTTACATTCCCACCAACAGTGCAGGAGGGCTCCTTTTTCTCCACATCCTCTCTATCATTTATTATTTGTAGACTTTTCAATGATCGCCATTCTGACTGGTGTGAGGTGATGCTCATTGTAGTTTTGATTTTCATTTCTCTGATAATTAGTGATATTGAGCATTTTTTCATGTGCCTATTTGGCCATCCGTATGTCTTCTTTAGAGAAATGTCTGTTTACATCTTCTGCCCATTTTTTGATTGGGTTGTTTGTTTTTGTGATATTAAGCTATATGAGCTGTTTGTATATTTTGGAAATTAATCCCTTGTTGGTCATGTCATTTGCAAATATTTTCTCCCATTCTGTAGGCTGTCTTTTCATTTTATTTATGGTTTCCTTTGCTGTGCAAAAGCTTTTAAGTTTAATTAGGTCTCATTTGTTTATCTTTGCTTTTATTTCCATTACTCTAGGAGCTGGTTCAAAAAAATACTGTTGCAATTTACGTCAAAGAATGTTCTGCCTGTTTTCCTCTAGGAGTTTTATAGTATCCGGTCTTACATTTAGGTCTTTAATCCATTTGAAATCTTACCATTTTAAAGTGTAGAATTCAGTGGTTTTTAGTACATTCACTATGTTGTGCGACCATTGCCACTACCTAATTTAAGAACATTTCCATCAGAAAAGGGAACCTTTTGAAAAAGAATTTCAGTGTGTAAATATTTTCTCTAAATAGAGAAATGATGAGCAAGGTGTATGGAGAAGACAATGCCAATTCCAGGAAATAAGCTAACGGATTCTTTCCGTAGAGCTAGGAACTCAGAGCAACACAGTTAAAGTCCCAGCACAAAAATGTTTGAGACAATATCGCTAGACACTCCCTGACAAGAGAATAACTACACTGGGAACAGCAAGAAGAAATCTAAGGTAGCTGAGAAAAAGCAAATAGGCTAAGAAATGAAGCAAGAGGGATTGCAGTTAGATATGTAGAAGAACTTCCTGACCATCATAGGGATAAAATGTTGATCAAAGGAACTATGGAACTCATTGACCAGAGATATTCAGAAACATGATATAAATTTCTGTTTGGTTTCCTAATTGCACAATAGTTTTCTCTTCCTCAGAATCTTTTAAGAGAAAAAATATCCTTTAATATATATATGACCCCCCCCCCAAATATATACATTAACCCATATTTGTTTTTTTATGGTTTTACTTAATAATGACTGGTATTATTTTCCTAGTATTGTAAGTATAATGATTATTATTTTATAGAATTATTTACTAATATTTGTAGAACATCTCTTAGATGACACATGCTTTCACACATGAAAGCTCATAAACACCTGTAAGTTAGTAAAAGAGTAATTGCCCAAGGCTGCATTTGGGAGTCCGTGTCCAGACTCCTTTAGCACCCTGTGCGGTCACACTGTGTCTCACCTCACACATGGCTGTTGATTTGTTTTCTTGGTGACAGTACTCAAAGATATTCAAAGGCAGTGACCGTGAACTTTTCATAAATGACTCTTCAGCATATACTCACAAGTCATATGCTCTCAACAACTGTGTGAATGGAAGAATGTCTAGTAAGGGTCTGGACTCTAAATCAGTACTTAATAAATGCTCACTAGCTCAATGACTGCACTGGTGAGACTATGTGGGATCTGCTCCATATTAATTGAGGATTCTCTTCTCTCTGGGCGCTCAAGCCTCACTTCATTTTTCCTCCCCTTAACAGAGGCACTGGGGATCGAACCCAGGACCCCATACACACCAAGCATACGCTCTACCATTGAGCTATACCCCCACCCCACTAAACGTCACTTCAGACAGCAGAGCAAAAGCTCCCAGAAATAGAGGGGAGTGTAATTCCTCTGTAAGCAAGAGAATGGTCCATGGCCACTAGGTAATTCTCCCTGTTGTTTGTATCCGAAACTGCTTGTCTTCAACAATTTAGGCTTTGGGTTAGTCACCATTACAAACGTGCTAACTCCTTGGGACAACAGATTATTTTTGGTTTAAGGTTATGAATAAAAAGCAAGAGGGATTGGTAATGATGTCACAGCATAAAGATGAGGGAAATAATTTAATTTCCTTTCTCTGGAAGGTCAGTTCTCCCAAGCAGAAAAAAATTCTCCTTTAGGGTGTCAATACCCTTCCTGGCATCTTCCCCTTCTAGTTTGCTTTTCTCTGTCTCCTCTTGATCCTTAGGGAGGTGAGCATTTATAATTTAAAGATGATCAGATGATGATGTTGGGAAAGTGAGAGTTGGTGAAGGTGGGCAAAAACAGGCAGTGCTTTTTTTTTTTAAGTGAAGTATAAGTCAATTTACAGTGTTGTGTTAATATCTGGTGTACAGTATGGTGATTCAGTAATACATATATATATATATATATGTTCCTTTTCATATTCTTTTCCATTATAGGCTATTACAAGATATTGAATATTGTTCCCAAGTTTATACTTGTTTATTTTATTTTTTTAACATTTTTTATTGATTTATAATCATTTTACAATGTTGTGTCAAATTCCAGTGTTCAGCACAATTTTTCAGTTATTCATGGACATATACACACTCATTGTCACATTTTTTTCTCTGTGAGTTATCATAACATTTTGTGTATATTTCCCTGTGCTATACAGTGTAGTCTATTCTACAATTTTGAAATCCCAGTCTATCCCTTCCCACCCTCCACCCCCCTGATAACCACAAGTCTGTATTCTCTGTCTGTGAGTCTATTTCTGTCCTGTATTTACGCTTTGTTTTTGTTTGTTTGTTTGTTTTTGTTTTTGTTTTTTAGATTCCACATATACTTGTTTATTTTACATAGTAGTTAGTATCTGCAAATCCCAAACTCCTACCTGGTAACCATAAGTTTGTTTTCTATGTCTGTGAATCTGTTTCTGTTTGGACAAGCAATGCTTTTAAAAGGAAGAACAAAAGCATACACTTTAATTTCCTAAGTGTTTCAGGATGTGTCTTTAATAAAAGGAAAGAAGTGGCTACCTGTATGGTCATTTAGACACCGCATTTGCCAGTCTGTGCATACAAAGAGGCTTTGTGGAGGCAGAAGATGGCTGAGTCCAGCACATCTGTCCATATACCCACCTCCTCTAGAGGACATTGTGGGCAGGGGGTATAGCTCAGTGGTAGAGAGCATGCTTAGCATGTACGAAGTCCTGGGTTCAGTCCCCGGTACCTCCATTAAATAAATAAACTAAAGGACATTGTATGCTGATTGGTCTGACCCTCAGTGGTCTATGCACTCTCTGGCCCTGCATTGCAAGCTCTGGGATCTCAGAGATTAGCAAAGTGAGAAGGACAGGAAGAAGAGGAGGAAATCCAGCAATAGGGGCAGGGGTGACTTCAAATACAGCAGCGAAAGCATGAGGAGGATCACCTATTTCCAGGAATTAGCAATGATTAAAAAAATGAGAGGGTAGAGTATAGCTCAGTGGTAGAGTGGGTGCTTAGTATGCACAAGGTCCTGGGTTCGATCCTCAGTACCTCCATTTTTTTTAATTTAAAAATAAATAAATAAACATAATTACCTCCCCCGCCAAAAGATTTAAAAAGAAATGAAGTACACAAAATAAACAAAATGCTAGGAGACGAAACTTATTTACCAAAATGCATGACCAAGGTTTTCTGAAGATCTTGTTAGTTCTTCAGTCTACCCAGATCAAACCCATTGCCTTTTTTGCAAATTATGTGGGACTATTTTTTTAATGCTTTCTTGGAGAAAAATACAAGCCACCACTTTTGTTAGTCTCTGTAGCCCTAATCTAGCTAAGGTAACAATATGGCAAAGGCTATGTATAAAGCACAGAAAATGCAATGGCAATGATCTTAAAAATGGAGGTTGTGTAGACATGACTGAAGTGATCAGTCAGCAGCCATCCCTTCCTGACTTTAGAATGAAAAGGATATTTAACATAGTGAGTATTCAGGATGAAGGAAAAGCCCATCTTATGGAAAGCTTTCTGTTGAAGGCTTAATTAAGAATCCTTTTTTTTTTTTTAGTGGGCTGAGGTAATTAGGTTTGTTTATCATTTTTTCAATGGAGGTACTGGGGACTGAACCCAAGTCCTGGTGCATGCTATGCACACTCTACCACTGAGCTACACCCTCCCCAAGACTCTTTACTGACATATATAAATAAGAAAAAAAATAAAAAGCATTTTTTTCACATTTAAATTTTGTCTAATCAGTTAACTGAGTGAAATCTGATTGACACAGTGAGTGTCATTGGCCTTCAATTTGGTAGCATGGTAATTTCAACATCATCAACTCTCAGCTACTGATGGCAATGAGGGATAGAAGAATCATGAAAATGGAACGGACCCATACACCCTTGGGCATATTCATAACTGAAAATCAAAAACCTTGTCCTTTTTACCCAAGGTCAACCCTGTGAGAAGGAGACTCCTGGAAGAGGACCTGTGGCCACTCATGACAATATGATTTGAGGCCTTAAGAGTCCCCATCCCCACCCCACTCAAGGGCATCTTTCACCTGGGGTGACCATGTTTGAAGTTCTAAACATCAAGAGTCAGTCTCTCCATCCCTCTATGTCAGAAAAACTGTGGATAAAGAAAGCAGTTCCACAGAAAGACGATCAGTAACTCTTATCTCCAGCAAATGATTTGTAGTAAATTGCTTTTCACACTTTTTGGACACAGGGAAATCCGAAAATGACTTTAACTACAAGAATCTGATTTTATTTGCAGCTTACCAGTGGACAGGCAGCTGGATGGATGCTCATGGAACAGAAGAGCAAACAACTTTCAATTCAAATAAATCTCTATAAATAAAACAAAAAGAATCTGGTTTTAGCACAGCCTGGTTAAACATAGAGCTAAAAAATTCTAAATCAATTCTTTTAGACCCTTCCCAGAATCAGCGTTTCCATGTTACACGATTCCAAGGAGTGTGATGAAGCCATAGTCTATGTGAATAGTGCCCCCTGCAGTTGTACAGTTCACAGCTTGTGAGACCATGTGTGAGATCCCCTTCCAGACCTCTCCGGTGAAATAACGATGTTGATCAGTTTGCTATGGAGATTTCAGAAGAGACAATTAGAACCACTGTGAGTGCCTCCCAGTTAGAGGGCTTGTCATAGAACCAGGAAAGATGATGGGTAGCATTAATAGTCCCTCTCCAAACTTCAGGGATTTTAACAGCCTTTTTAATCATCTTTGAGGTTTTTCAAATCAATCTTTCAGGAATGGAGCTAACACTGCCCCTAAGAAGACAAGGTAAAAATTACCACTGCTGGAACTACCCTGTTTGATCCTATAATGGTGAATACATGTAACTATGTTTGTCCAAACCCACAGAACGCACACCGCCAAGAGTGAACTCTGGGGTAAACTATGGACTTTGGGTGATAATGTGTCAACACAGGCTCATCAATTGTAACCAATGTACCACTCTACAGGGGGATGTTGCTAGTAGGGAAGGCTGTGCATGGGTGGGGGCAGGGTGTATATGGAAACTCTCTATACATTCCACTCAATTTTGCTGTGAACCAAAAACTGCTCTAAAAAATAAAGTTAAATTTTAAAAATTGTTTAAATTACCACTGGCCTCAACCAATGTTCTCGATCAGGAATTGTGTGGTATTTCTTCCCTTGAAAGTTCAACAGAACAGCAAACCACTGTTTTAATCCCAGATACCTCATTTGTATATCATGTTAAGTTTTCAAGTCAGTTTCACATCCATTTTTCAATTTGACCCTTCCAGTAAGAGTTGGTGTTGCTCACAGGAGGTAGATTAAACATTACTAGTCCAATAGGACAGGGGATGATGCTGGAATGAGGTAGGCTGAGGGACTTTTCTGTGGTTCCACAGTCAGTTGAGAGAGCTCCAGCACGGATCAACATTTCCTCCTCCACAGCCAGTGCATTTCCCTCTTCACAACGCTACCTCCAGGCCCTGCCAAACACAGCATCCAAATGAGACTTCAGCTGGGCAGCAAAAAAAGGCATACATATGTTTAGAGTATCATACCACATGCCAAAGCAATCCTGTTCTCCAGGAAGGAGAGGGAGTAACACTCCAGTATTTCTGCTGTTGGGCAGTAAAGGATTAACTCAGCAGGTCTGGGTTATGGGAACCCTGCACGTGCCAAAGAAAAGTTACGCCCTTTCCTGCAGCTCCTGGGAGAGAACCTCTAAGCCCCTGGAAGAGCCTGCCTGTTAAGAGCATCTCTGACTATCTGGGGCCTTGGCCATAACAGATATGTTATGCCAACAGTATGATTTATGGTTGGGGCCTTGGGTCATGTGGTGTTATTTGGCCTCTGGAGGGCTGGAGACTGAGTAGCTAAGGTCAGTCACATGGGTGCCACATGGTTGTCCCATGCCTATATGACTGGTCCCCTATAAAAACCCCATTTACCAAGGCCCCAGTGAGCTTCCCTAGTTGACCATACTCCATACACATTGTCACACTAAGAAAATTAAGCACTGACCATTTGACTCCATTGGGAGAGCACAAATAGAAGCTTGCACCTGATCTCTCCTGGGCTCTGCTCTATGCACCTTTTTCCATTGCTGATTTTAATCTGTATCCGTTCACTGTAATAAACTGTAACTATGAGTTTAATAGCTTTGCTGAGTTCTGTGAGTCCTAATGAGTGATTAACCCTAAGGGTGGTCTTTGAGACCCCCCAAACACAACTGTGATTATGGATGAGGTCACTTACAAAACCAGACTGTTGCTGGCTTGGCAAAAATTCACATATTCATATACTCCTGCCCTCACCATCCAACCAAACCCAGGAATCTAGGATGTGCCCTTCACCACCCAGGGTTCACCCGGCAGACCCCAGACAGTAGCTGCCTTCTCTCTGTGCTCCATGTGCACACATCTCACTGTCCTACCACAAACCCACTAGAACCTTCCCAAGAGGGATCTCCCTCCAGCCAGCTAAATAGGGACCTGTCCCAAAGGCAGCCGGGCCACGATAAGGAGACAGTGTCACTATTAAGAGGCTAAGAAGCAAACACAACACACCTACAATTATTTCTGTTGAATGGTTCCAAGAGGGACCTTGGGCTTCCTACTTGATGACATACGGCCGCTGCTGTCCTGTGGAGGTGATTTGCAGTCTCATTAGCCCCTTTCCCAGCTGCAGCACAGCATGGTAACCATCTGTCTTGTTGGCTCATAGAGCACAGCCTGGGACCTTTGGGAAGTGTGCCTCATTCCACAGCTAGTCTTCTTCTTGACCAGACTATTAAACCTTGTCTGGCCGTCTTCCCAGCCCCAGCTTGTTAATACTAATGGTTTCATCAGCACCCAAATATTATTGCTAGCAAATGTAATTTCCACTTTGTTTTCCAACAGGCAATTGAGATGTTACACCTGAGCGTCCTGGCCAGAACCTGGTGCTGAGCTGTCTCTGGTTTACTTTATGGTGTCCACCCGTCTGCCTCCTGGGCTCTTTTCACCCAAGGTTGCAGAGCAGATCAGCCAGGTTTCCAACTGATTGCGTCCTCAGAGGGCCCTCTGTCTGAAGGATCTAAGATGGGAATCGGCACATATGTTCACATTTGTGAAGAGAGAGTAGGACCAAAATATAAATGACCTTGAGATTTCTGCTCCACAACAACCCCATAAAGCTGGCATTTTTAGCCTAATACATTCGGCCCTCCACATCCGAGAGTTCCACATCCACGCATTCAACTAAATGCCTATAGAAAATATTTCTTTTAGTTTCAGAAAGTTCCAAAACGCAAAACTTGCCTTTGCCACAGGCAACTGTTTACACAGAATTTACATTGTATTAGGTATTATAAGTAATCTAGAGATGATTTAAAGTATATGGGAGGATATGTGTAGACTACATGCAAATACTACACCATTTTATATAAGGGATTTGTGCTTCTGCAGGTTTTGGTATCCACGGGGTCCTGGAACCAATCCCTCATGGATACTGAGGGATGACAGTATTTTTTTACAAAGTCAAGCCCCAAGACTCAGGTTAAGTAACCTGTGCCACGTGGCACACATACCAAATGCCAGAGCTGGGATTCAAGCCCTGTCACCACGTGCTCAAACGCCAGGCTCTTTCTGGCCTCCAGTACTGCCTCTCACTGTGAACTAACCTATGTGAGGTTCTCCATCTAACAATGTGGCCTAGTGGGGGTGGACAATACATCCTGGGTCCAGGTAACTCTGGGGTTTTAGACTTCTCCCTCCTATGGTGGCCCTTAAGGACTCTCCTAGGAAACGGCTGATCGGGGTTTCCTTGGCAATCCCACAGCAGTTTGCTCACATTGTGCTAACTGTCCCAAAGATGTGGCTCACCTGGTACTGTATCCGATTCCTTAACAGGTTAGACCTTGCCTTATTCATCGTCATGTCTTCTGCTTCTGGCATGATGGCTGCACACTGTAGGTAAAGATAATGCATCTCACTAATAATGAACTTAAATCACACCTAGAATGCTCCAGAAGTAGGTTGTAATTGTAGTAGTTGACTCAAAGACTTTGGGAGCTAGCAAAGCTTCAGAGGTTCTCATCCCAGGTTGGCAGGCTGTTTGGTGCACTTTAATTTCTTTGAACTTCGGTTTTCTCATCTGTAATTTCTGATCTCAGACTGCTGTTGTGAGAATTAAAGGAGGGAAGATGTTATGTAAAACACCCAGCACGACGCCCCACACACATTGGGTACTCAACCAAGTGGGTGCACCTTTTCTCCTGCCTTCCCTTTGAATGCTAATTTAGGGCGTGCCTTTTGGAAGGTGGAGGTCTTTTAGAAACCCAGAAACTGCAGGGATTCAGAGCTTCTTCAGGTCTCTGCTAGTCTTTGGCTGTAAGTTCAGTAGACTGAAGCCATTAATGACTCACTTATCAGTCTCAACAAACTAACAGATACCGTCCCCCACATACACAATGTTCTAGTAACTCAAGCAAAGGTATAACTTACCCTGTGAATTTGAGAAATGTCAACGTGCAATTTGGACAGCTCAGACTCAACTGCACACTTTAGTTTCCTTCTACATGGCAGGATGGGTTTTGGCTTGAATCATCTGAGTAAGTTCCTCTGCTCCCCAAGTTTCCTAAAACACATGTTTCATATTCTGAGTATAGACACTATGCAAAAAGGTATTATTTCACCTCCTGGGAAGGAGTGGGAGGAAATTGTGCTCTACACTGGAATTTGACACAACATTGTAAAATTATTATAAATCAATAAAAATATTAAAAATAATAATAAAAAAAATAAAAGATACTTAACAGGCAAATTTTAAAAAAAAAGTAAATCTCAGACAATGTCACACAGTTCCTCCAGAGCAAAGCTGAAAGGTGGTCTCTGGGTCTCCAAATTTTTGATCCTTTCAGCATATTTAAAGAAAGTGGTGACTGCACTTAAAAGCATCTAGGCTTTTAATATTAAAAAAAAAAAAAGCTTTGCAGTTGTGCATTTCTTCCCTTTTGTGTAAAAACTTAAAATGATGCTGATGTAATAATGAGGTAATCACATGGTAAGAATTTTTATGCTGTCCATTCCCCAAATGTCAGATATGCTCATGCTTTGGATTTTTTTTTAATTGAAGTATAGATGATTTACAAGATTATATTAGTTTCAGTGATTCAATATTTTTGTAGATTATATTTCATTTAAAGTTGTCATAAAAATACTGGCACTATTCCCTGTGCTGTACAATGTATCCTTGTAGCTTATTTATTTTGTATATAATAGTTTGTAACTCTTCATCCCTTACTCCTGTCTTGCCCTTCTCCTCTTTCCCTTCCCCACTGGTAACTACTAGTTTGTTTTCTGTATCTGTGAGCCTGCTTCTGTTTTGTTGTATTCATTCATTTGCTTTATTTTTTAGTGATAACATACAATATTTGTCTTTCTCTGTCTGACTTCACTAAGAATAATACCCTCCAGGTCCATCCATGTTGTTGCAAATGGCAAAATTCCATTCTTTTTTATGGCTTGAGTAATATTCCATCATCATATATATATCTCATATCATATCATATCTTCTTTATCTATTCTTCTGTTGTTGAGCATTTGTGTTGCTTCCATATCTTGGCTACTACAAATAATGCTGCTATTGGGGTGCATGTATCTTTTCAAATTAGTGTTTTCATTTTCTTCAGATATATACCCAGGAGTGGGGCTGCTAGAGCATATGGTAAGTCTATTTTTAGCTTTGGAAGAAACTCCATACTGTTTTTCATAATAGCTGCACCCATTTACATTCCCATTTTTGCAGAAAAACGTGTTACAGCTCAGTGTTACAGCTCAGCTGTGACAGCAACCTGGATCTGGGCGAGAGACCAAGCAGCACTCAGAGAGTTGGAGAACTCAGGTTTATTATGCCACCCAGCCTACAGGAGTTAACACTCCAAGCTCTGGACCCTGTCTGTAGTTTACATAGGCTTTTAGAGGCTGCCAGTTTACACTTTGCAACATCATATGCAAATAAGGTATAACAAAAGTTGACTAATTAGGAACAAGCTTTGTATAAATGGACCAGTCAGGAGGGAGAGAAATAACCAATCAGGAGTGAGGGAAATGGGCCAATCAGGAGTGAGAGAAATAACCAATCAGGAGTGAGCTCCATGCAAATAAAGTACTACCAATGGACCAATCAGGAGTGAGGGAAATGGACCAATCAGGAGTGAAGGAAATAATGAATCAGGAGTGAGCTCAGGGAACCAACAGAATTTTAGGGGTAAGTTCTACTTTCCTAGAAGTAAGCCGTTTCAGAGGCAAAAAGTGAGATAGAGCCTCTGGGGCAGGGAACCGGATGGTGCTGGCAGGAGAGTAGTGGCTCTGCCTGGGGTTCATGCCTGTCTTTTTTTTTTTAATGGGGGTTCCCACCTCACCATCAACAGTGTACTAGTGTTCCCTTTTCTCCACATCCTCATGTTGTTTAAGACTTAGCATTTTGTACTCAGATAAAGCAGAAATAATAGGTCAGAACCTCTATTTTTCATTGCCAAGTGAGAGTGATGCTAATGAGGGGTCACAGATTCATTCATTCATTCACTCATTCAAGTGTTTCTCAGGCCCCTCCACTGCACAGAAGACTGTACTCTTCCAGGCTCCAATCAGGCAAGCTTCCTGCAGGAGGTAGTACAATGAGGCTCCATGAGGGAACTGGTGCTGATGGGTGAAGAAGCTGAGGGGGAAAAAATGGAAATGATGACATCTGGTCTACCTAAGTCACAAAAGTTATTTTAGGAATTGTGTGGGATAATGTAGAAGGCATTATTTGAAAATAATGAACTGTACAAATAGTATAATCCAATAAGGAAAGAGAAATAAGACTGTGACCAACTAAGGCTGTAAATGCTATGCACCAAATTCACAGAACAGACATAAGTCTTCCAGAAGGCTACAGAGTGAAATATCACTCCAAGCCTTGGTAGTTGGAGAATAACCCTTGTCAGAGCTGGGGCTATAGTAGGATCTTTCATTTGTCCTGATCTTTTATTCTTTGGGTGAACGTATATTATTCCAGGACATCCATGTTATAACCTATGATTTCTTGAAATATAAATAGGGAGAGGGTGTTAGCCTCCATTTCACAGATAGGAAAGTCAAGGTCAAAAGAGGTGAATTTGGTGACATACTCAATGTCACAAAGCAACTCAGCCCAGAAGGTGGGAATCCATACAGCTGGGCAGTGGAGCTGGAATGACTGACAGCAATTACCATTTTAAGGATTAGAGAGAAGCCCTATTTGTACATCCTAGCCACTGATTTTATGGAGGAAGATGCTAAAAAAAAAAATGGATGTCTGCAAATTACCTGCAGGGTTCAATCCACAGCTGGATGTCTCTTGCCCCATCTCAAGTTATTGAGAATTCTTAGCACCCCAAATCCTGTTCTAACCTGACCTACTGATTGCTCTTTATGGGAGGATACTTCCTACTTCAAGAGTCCGGTGGAAGTAACTAGCACTAGGCAGGGGGCTGGAGGACCTCAGATCCATTCTTTCTTTGGGACTCCCGGGCTATATAATCCTAGAAAATTCCCTGAAATTACCTTTGGTGGAACCAACCTTCTCTTAGGTAAAACGGGAAGTAATACGCGTATCTTCTTGCCTCACCAAGTCGCTGGGTGATAGTGATAATGTACCAGGAGAACACAGTTAACATAAATGACCAAAGTGCCATACAAATGCAAGGTATGTTCCTAAGACTGTCTGTAGTAGCTGTTTTAGGACAGAAATAATACGCATGATAGCCAGGCAAAATTTCAAAACAAAAATGTCATAGGTGCCCCAGAGATGGGAAGGAACCAGGACAGGATCCCTTCTTTGCAGGTCAAGCAACAAGATGTGCGGAAGTGATGAGTGAACCCAGGCAAGCTCTCCCACAGCAGGAGCATCCAGTGACAGAGGCTGAACACTCAGGGCCCATCTTAGGAAATACGTAATTTCAGAGACAGGGGAAATGGTCGATTAGGTCAGGGATAAATGGGAAGGCAAAAAGTAGAGGAAAAGCTATTCTGATTAGGAGACAGCATGTCAGCCCACAAGAGCAGAGCTTTGTGAGCTTCCCTGCTGGGCCCCAGGGCCATGCTTCATGGATGCACCACAGATATTTGCTGAGTGAGGGAACAGATGAGGTGTGGCATGAGCAAAGGGAGGGGATGAAACAGTGGATGGGCTTCCTGGCGGGTGCCATGAGTGTTTTGTCCTTGACAAGTGATTACAGCTAGTGATGGCTTTATCCTTGGGCAAGTGAGGGGCTATTGGTATAGAGGCAAGATCAGGACAACCCTTCTTAGGCTGCTCTGGCTTTCAACAAATACTTTCTAGCCTCCAAGGTCAAAAGAGAGCATGAGTCACTAATGGGACAGAGATCTGCGTCAACAGGTATAGCTGAGGCATGGACACAGTTGCAGGAGGAAGTCTTTCTGAATGTAAGCCTTTGTCATATTTGCTGCATTTTGCCTGTTAATGCACTTTCACCAAGTGATACTTTGAACAAGAATAGTGCGACAGGGTGGGACGTCTGGAATGACAGTGTAAGGAGCTCAGTGGACCCTTTCCCCACTTAAAAAAAAAAAAACCAAACCATTTAATGGTGAACATTATAAAAAAAAAACAATATAAAGTTCCTGGAAGTCATTCTAATATCATACAGCAAACTGAGCAGCATTTATTCCAGAAAGTCTAATAAGCTTGGTAAGAACAGTGAGAATCTATGGCATTTGAGCTAGACCCTGCCTTCTTCCCTCCCCTTCAACTCCCCCCACCCAGCTCTGTGTTAGTGCTGTGTTACAGAAGATTTAACTCCAGGAAAGCGCAGCCAAGAATATTGGGGGAGGGGGCCCCCTTTAACCACAACTTCCAATTAGAGTACAGTTTCACCCCAGGGGGGGGGCAGTTATATCTCTCAACCCCCACCAGCTCTGTGTTACAGAAGCCCTATTTCATGGCAGAAAAGACTGGGGATTCCTTCCCCTACTCAAAGTGAAGGCTCATAAGGTAGCAGCTGTACCACAGGCAAGGCAATACTGGGGCCCTAATAGCAAGCCCCATCCTCAACCCCCCTCATAGGGCAGAGGTCCCATGCAGGGAGGGACAAGTGGAGAAGATGGCAGCTACAGTCCCCTTCAGCTTCCACTTGTAGGGTAGTGGTATTATTTTGGGAGAAGCAGGCCACCATCCCTGTCCCCAGCCATATCTCCAATGCAGGAGCACAGAAGTTCTGCTCAAGAGGAGAGGCAAGACTGGAGGACTTCATAGCTCTGCTGAGGAGCTGATTTTATTTGGAACAGAATGTGAAGTATAGGAGACCAGAAAATGCCACCCCAAAATATGACTTAGGAAATTAGTATAGGCCACCATAAAATACACCTCTTTGGCATAAGGATTATTTTGGGAACAACAGACACAGGATAAGCTCTGAAAACAGAGTAGAACTAACCCTTTTGTAAGGGATATTTCCATTTATAAAGGAAATCTCCATTTATAAGAGTGTCTCCCTCTTTGTACCAGGAAGAGAAGGATGACTAAATCACAAGAAACTCTTATCAGTGGAAAAGGCTCTCATTTAAATCTGAATAACAAATCTTATCACACTTTTTATTGTACTTTTCCTGGTCACCTCCCCATAACTGCACCTACACCCTTCTTTTGTCTTTAGTTGAAGATGGTATTTAAGCCTGAGTTCTAAACCATCTCTAAGAGTTACTCATTTTTCCCTGGCTATCTCCTATGTATACATGAGGTATACATGTTAATAAACTTTTGTTTGTTTTTCTCTTGCTAATTTGTCTTTTCTGGTGGTGACTCTAGCCAAGAACTTAGAAGGGTAGAAGGAAAACATTTTTCTCTCCTACAGGAGGAACCCATGCCTTAAGGTGTAGTCAGAAACAATAACAATCTTACTGTCAGACAATTATAAGAAAAGGCAAATAGTCTCAGGAAACTAGTACTAAAAGACAAAACAGCAAATCAGCCAGAAGTTTAACAGAAAGAAACAGGGAAACAGACAGCTCGAAAGTTCCCTATTAAGATCATACTTCTCCCTGGGGGTTGTGCATATGTGTCAGACTGCACCTAGTAAAAAGCAACTGATGCAGGCACTTGAGAGCTATTGGTCTCCACTAGAACATGCAGCAGAATGTAAAGCATTCACCACATCAATCATAAATCTATCAACAAATGCCTGAACACTTACTGGTGTAGGAGAGGAAAATGTTTTCCTTGACCCTCTTAGGGTCCCTGGCTGGGCCTGTTAATTAAACTGACAAAGACAGATTTAGAGGAGAAAAGCATACAAATTTAGTTAATATAAGTTTTATATGATATAGAAGCCTTCATAAGAAAATGAAGACCCAAAGAAACAGACCTAAGGATTTTTATGCTAGGTTTGATGAAGAGTGGACAGTCGTGGAGACTAGATCAAAGAGTATGAGGAAAGTGTAGTAAATGAGTGAAATTTAGCAAGGCCTGTTTGTTCAAATTCTTTTCAGCTCCCTTTACCTTTGGAGATAAGGATGCTCCTTTCCCCTGGGTAGAGGGAGGGCACCTCTCACATGAGAGTCTCATGACCTGCTTCAGGGAAGAAGGGTAGGGGGAAGGTCAGAGTAACATTATTATTTCTGCATTTTCTCAAATTCCTTCAACTTTAAAATATCCAGTATGCCAAGATGCCATATTTGGGGGTAGCATGTTCTGATCCACATTATTGGCTCAAGACGCATAAGCATGACCTCTAAATAATCACAGATTGAATATTAAACTATGCTAATCTGGGACAAATTCTAGGAAGCCAGGCTTATAAATAAAAAATGAGGCAAAAAACTGAGCAGTGACATCAGAGACTGCACACTGTGAAGGAAATATACTTCACAGAATTAATCCAGGAAAGATATTAAACAAATAACAAAATAAAAACAAAAGCATTAAGAAGGCTCAGAGGAAGTACTGGGCTAATTAGTATTTAGAGTTGCTACAATATATTATGTGAAATGCCTAGTGTTCAACAGAAAGTTATAAGACATGAAATGAAACAGTAGAGTGTGATTCTTGTACAGTTTTTTTTAAAAACAGGCAGCAGAGACCAACTTAAGGGGACCTAGATGTTGGACTTAGCAGACAAAGACCTCAAAACTTTATAAATACACTCAAAGAATAAAACAAACCATGTATAAACAATTAAATTTCTATGACAATGATTTATCAAATAAAGAACATCAATAAAGAGATAGAAATTATTTTTTTTAAAGAACCAAGTGGAAATTCTGAATTTGAAAAGTACAATAACTGAAATGAAAAAAAAAATCACTGGAGGAGCTCAACAGTAGATTTGAGCTGGCAGAATAAAAAATCAGTGAACTTGAAGATAGATCATTTAAGATTATACAATTTGAAGGACAGAAAGGACAAAAGAATGAAGAAAAATGAGCAGAGCCTCAGAGACTGATGGGACACAATGAAGTAGAACAACATGCACATACCTGGAGTACAAGAGGGAGAAATGAACAGAAAAATTATTTGAAGAAATAACCACTGAAATTTTCTGTAATATAACACAAACCATTAATCTACATATCCAAAAAATTCAGCAAAATGCAAGTAGGATAAACACAAAGAAATCCATGCCTAAACATATCATAATAAAAGTGTTGACAGCCAAAACCAGAGAAAATCTTAAAGGAGCAAAAGAAAAATAAGTGTACTCCACTGTAGGTGGGAATGTACATTTGTGAAGCCACTATGGAAGACAATATGGATGTTCCTTAAAAAACTAAAAATAGAACTACCATATGATCCAGCAATTTTACTCATATATAACCAGTGTATGTGTGTATATATATATATACTTATATATACCTACTCTTTTGTGTATCTTTTATATCCAGAAAAAAAATTAAAACACTAATATGAAAAGATACATGCACCTCAGTGTTCATAGCAGCACTGTTTACAATAGTCAAGACATAGATACAACCCAAGTGCCCATCAACAGACAATTGGTTTAAGAAGATGTGATTTTATCACCTCACACTAGTAACAATGGCCATCATTAAAAAGTCCACAAATGATAACTGACAGAGAGGGTGTGGAGAAAAGGGAACCCTCCTACACTGCTGGTGGAATGTAGTTTGGTGCAGCCATTATGGAAAACAGTATGGAGATTCCTCAAAAGACTAAAAATAGACTTATTATATGACCCAGCAAACCCACTCCTGGGCAGAGGAAACTCTAATTTGAAAAGATACATGCACCCCAATGTTCATAGCAGCATTAGATACAATAACCAAGGCATGGAAGCAACCTAAATGTCCATTGACAGATGAATGGATAAGGAAGATGTGGTATAATTCTATAATAGAATACTACTCAGCCATAAAAAAGAATGAAATAATGTCATTTGCAGCAACATGAATGGACCTGGAGATCATCATTCTAAGTGAAGTAAGCCAGAAAGAGAAAGAAAATTACCATATAATATCATTCATACGTGGAATCCTAAAAGGGAAAAAACACAAATGAAACTTTACAAAACAAAAACAGACTCATAGACATAGAAAACAACATTATGGTTACCAAAGGGGAAAGGGAAGGAGGAAGGGCAAATTAGGAGTATGGGATTCAGAGATACAAACTACTATACATACTATATGTAAAATAGATAAACAACAAGGACCCACTGTATAGCACAGGGAACTATATTCAATATCTTGTAATAGCTTATAATGAAAAATAATCATATACATATAAAATTGAATCACTATGCTGTACACTTGAAACTAACACAACATTGTGAATAAACTATACTTCAATAAAAAAAATAAGTGTACTCCATTCTCTTGACACCGCATTGTTTCTCACTGGTTGTGATTCATCCAGTGTTGGGCAGGGGCAGCTCTGAAGATGGGGCTCCACACACCAGCTGAAACATATGAACTTATTCCTGGATCCTGTTCTGTGGTTATTCCTGAGATGTCATCTATATCAACATCGTAGAGTTTTGATGCAGCCCTTCCACCTATTGCTGCCCTTTATGGGCTATGTAACTTAGGGCAAGTTACTTATTAGCCTCTCTGAGCTCATCTTCCAAATATCTAAGAGGACCTCGTCTCCCTACCTTGTCTTACTATTGTGAAAATTAGAAACAATATATGTGCAGTGTCCTGACTGTGGATGTTACTGCAGAATTGACAATAGCTGATCTTGGGGGTTTTTTGTTTTGTTTTGTTTTGGGGGGAGAATTAGGTTTGTTTATTTATTTATTTTAACAGAAGTACTGGGGATTGAACCCCAGACCTCATGCATGCTAAGTGCACACTTGGAAGAGAGTAGTTATTATGGGTCAAGTTTGGTGTGGTGATCCAGGAGATACGCCACCAGAGGATATGCCAGCACTGGAAGGTACAGGAGTACAAACTGCTGACCAAGTGAGCACCATACATTCATGACCTCCAAGGGCACAGCAGGGGTTGTGGTGATTTAATCCTAACAATGACCTTTAGTGCTGCCCAGCTTTAGCCCAGGCTACTGTCATTAGGGCCTCAATTTGAGTAAATAAGCCATCTCCACAGCTTCTCAATAAACCTGTCTGATTCGTATGATGATGCCTGTTTTACAGGTAAAGCAGACATTGAGGTTTCAAAGGTGTGAATTCATCTACACAAGGTCACACAAGATGTAATAGGTAGAGCTAGACTGTAGGCTCAGAACCCTTTACTGGCAAATAAGAGCTCTTTTCCCGTACTCCGCTGCCCTTCAGATTCACATTTATCCTGTATGTATTGAATACCTCCTGCACACTGAGCACTTGGGCCATCAGGACTATGCATTCGCTTGGACATTTCCTGTGACGTGAGGCTTTGACTTTAGCTAAGGTGTTAAGTGCGTTGATTTTTCTCTTGGTTTGGTTTGAGCTGTGCCCCCAGGAATTATAAGTACATAGTCTTCTAAGGAGCAAGTTCAGATAGCTCCTTGGTTCTCTATGACCCACCCCTGAGTTAATCTCCCCAAGATTCCAGAGGATCCAGTGTTAAGTAGTGGTCTAAGTTCTCAGAGCAGCCTGTCACATGATCAAATCCTAAGACTGCACCATAGAGTGACAGTTGGGACTTCAGAGTGGTTCCATTCTGCTCCAATGAGTGTGTTCTCCCATTATCGGCAGGTGCTTTTCATAATTCAGTAGAGAAATGGATGTGAGACAGGGAGGACAGCCCTCAGGTGACGATTGAGTCCTTTTTAGATTTGTTCTTATCTTACAGACCTTTCCTAGACACGGGCCCTCAAAGAATTCAACCTGAGGACACAGATCCTCAAAGAATTCACAGACCTCACACCCTGAACACAGACACCTAAATATCTCAAAATAAAATATTGAGAAACTAAGGACAGGGAGGTATAAATTAGGGGTTGGGGATTAACAGACACACATTACTATATATAAAACAGATAAACAACAAAGACCTACTGTATAGCACAGGGAAATATTTTCAATACCTTGTAATAACATATAATGGAAAAGAATCTGAAAGAAAATATATGTATGTATGTATATGTATAACTGAATCACTTTGCTGTACACCTGAAACTAGCATTGGAAATCAACTACACTTTAATTTTAAAAGTTTTTAATAAAATATTTTAAAAATAAAAAAATATATTGGGAAACAGAACAGTACAGAGTATAGGGATATCATACCTTGAATGCCAATCCTCAGACAACTCAGACTGAAACCTGGGAACATAGACTATCAAAGAATTCAAAAATGTCATGCCCTGAACAAAACCCCAAAGGCCTTAGACTCAAACTTTAGGATATACATCCTTAAAGAGTTCAAAGACCTCACACCTTGAACACAGATCCCAAAATCTCTGATTAAAAATTGAAAGGAAGTCAATTAAAGAGTCCAAAGACCTCACATCCTGAACTCAGACCCCAAATAATTCAAATTGAGCTTGGGACACAGAACCTCTAAAAGTTCAGAGAATTCTCTCCTTAAACGTGAACTCCCAAACACCTTATACTTAGTGGAACACAGACTCCTGAAAGATTTTAGAGATTTCATATCCTGAATATGGTCTCACCAAATACCTCAGACTCAAGCCTTGGAGAAGAGACTCTCTAAAAGTTCAGAGACTTCATATCCTAATCATAGGCCTGCAATTGGCTCAAACTCAAAACCTGGGGCATTTAACTCCAATGAGATCAGACAACTCATACCCTAACCAGAGCCCACTAAATACTTAAAACTTGGTACTCCAAAGTTCAGGGACCTCACACCCAGAACACAGACCACAAAAACCTGAGATTCAAATCTTCAAAAACAGACCATCAAAGACTTTGAGGCACCTCACACCTTGACCACACAACTCTTTAACACCTCAGACTCAAATCTTGCAAAGCAGACCTTTGAGGAGTTCAGGGACTCATACCCTGACCAGAGTAACACAATACTTAAGTCTAAAATGTTGGTATACAGACCCTCAAAGAATTTGGAGACCTCACAGCCTGGACACAGACACCAGAATACCTCAAACTGAACCTTGGAACAGACCCAGAAAGATTTCAGAAACCTCACATACTGAATACAAACTGAAAATTACCTCACATGTAAAACCTAGAAACACAGATTCTCAAAGATTTCAGAGGTCTCATATCTTGAATGAGAACTCTATGAATACCTCAGACTCAAACATTGGAACACAGACCCCCAATGAGTTCAGAGACCTAATACCCTGAACAAGGACCCACAAATACCTCAAATTCAAACCTTGGAACAAAGATCATCAAAACATTTAGGAAACACAGACTCTGAACTGAGACCCTATCAAATACATTAAATTCAATCTTGAGGACAAATACACTTAAAGATTAAGAGGCTTTCACACTGAATGAAGAACCTGAAATATTTCAGACTCAAAACAACAAAAATTTCATAGACCTCACACCAAGAACATGGACTTCCTAACACCTCAGACTTAATACTTGAGACACAGACCCTCAAAAATTTCAGAGACCTCACATCCTGAACAAAGACCCCCTAATACGCCACATCCAAACTTTCGGTCACAGATCCTCAGAGATAGATATTTCAAGCCTTGAACACAGACAGCAAACACCTCAGACTAAAACCACAGGACACAGACTGTCAGTGTGTTCAGAGATTTCACATCAATAATAAGGCTCCCAATAAATCAAACTCAAACATTGAGATATACACCCTCAAAGATTCCAGAGACCTTGTATTAACCATGTCTTTTATTTTCTGTATTCTGATGCTTTGATAGCTGGGGCCTTGCTGACCCTAGAGGGACTGTCCCTCCCAGGGTTGATCAAGTCCTAGAAATAGTTAAAACAAAACAAACAGACAGACAAACAAATAAAATCAACTCACCCTAGAGAGTGCTTTTCAAATACAACCCAACTAATCCAGAGCTGACACTTCAACCACCTCCTCTATCAGGGTCTCACACTCCAGACCACTATTCCCCTGCCCTAATCACCTAGGGCCAGGTACTAGACAATGAGGGATAGTCTCTATACCCAGAGCCCAATGAAATTCTTCAAACTAACCAACTCTAAGCCTGCTTACCCTGCCTAGCCCATTCCTTCCTATGAAAACCACAATCAAAACTCTTGTCCACAATTTTCCCATCTCCCTCTGCCTTCTGACTGACCCTGGTGCTTCCTATGTGGCATCCAAGGTATGGCATGCCCCCTTCCGTTGAAATCTGTGAGTATAACAATCTATCTTTTCAGTGGCAGTCATTTCCTATCTGTTGGCCTTACCATACCCAAATTATAATAAAACCTACATTAAAACAGACTTCACATTCTGACCAGATTTCACCAAACACATATGCCTCAAAACTTAAAACATACAGTTTTCTGAACTTTTCAAAGAGTTCAGAGAATTCTAACCCTGAATGCTGACCCTGAATTGTCTCAGGCTCAAACCATAGGATGGACCATGGAAGAATACAGAAACCTCACAACTTGAACCCAATTCCCAACTATCTCTGACTCAAACCAGGCAACACAGACCCTCAAAGGGTTCAGAGAACTCAAATCCTGGGTGCAAACAAAAAATAGCTTAGATTCAAAACTTAGAAAATAGACTCTGAAATACTTCAGTGAACTCACATCCTGAACTTAGACCCCCACGTACCTCAGATTCAGACCTTGAGACAGACCCTCAAAGAATCCACTTACTACACACCATGAATTAGGACCCCTAGTTAACTAAGACGCAAACTTTGGGACACACATCCTCAAAAAATGTAGGGATTTCACAAACTGAACAGAGACATCTAAATACCACATAGTTAAACCTTGGAACACAGATCATCAAAGCGTTTAGAAAGCTTACAACCTGAAAAAGACCCCAAATACCTGAGATTTAAACCTTGGAACAGAGCTTCAAAGAGTTCAGAGACTTCACATCCTGAATATAGACTCCCCAGATACCTCAGATTCAAACCCTGGGACACAGAACCTCCTGCAGTTCAGTGACTTCATAGCTAGAACAGAAACCTCAAATATATCAGATTAAACTTTGAAAGAGAGCCTCCAAGAGTTCAGAGACCTCACTTCCTGAAAGCAGACCCCAAATACCTCAGACTCACACCTGGAACGTAGACCATCTAAAATTTCAGCGACCTCACACCTTGAACAGGACCTGCAAATACCCCAGACTCAAACTTTGTGACACAAACCCTCAAATATTCAGAGACCTCACACCATGAACACAAATGCTCAAATAGCTGAACCATTACAATGGGACAGAGCCTTCAAGAGTTTGGAGACAGGAGGCCCTGAACATAGACTCCCAAATACCTCAGACTCCTTTCTTGAAACACAGACCCTCAAAGATTTCATGGACTGCACACAAACCCCACACACCTCAGATTCAAACTCTGGAGCACAGATACTCAGAGAGTTCAAGGATTTCAGTCTGACTTCCCACACCAAACACCTCAGAATCAAATTTGGACAGACTGTCTGAAAGTTCTAAGATTTCAGACCTTGAACCTAGACCTCCCAAATAAATCATATAGAACACTGACTCTGAAGGATTTCAGTGACCACATACACTGAATTCAGAACCTAATTACTTCAGACTCAAACCTTAGAACACAGATCATCAAAGCATTTTCAAACCTCATACCCTGAAAAAGATTTTAAATATCTTAGAGTCATACCATGGAATATAGACCCTCAAAGATCTCAGAGACTCAACACCTAAACACAGACCAAAAATACATCACATGCAAACCTTGGGATAGAGACCCTATAAAATACTGAGAGCAGCATTATTCATAATAGCCAAAAGATAGAAGCAACCCAAGTATCCATTGAGAATGAACGGAGAGACAAAATATGGTATATACATACAATGGAACATTATTCAGACTTAAAAAGGAAGGAGATTCTGACACATGCTACCACACAGATGAAACTTGAGGACATTATGCTAAGTGAAATAAGAGAGTCACAAAAAGACAAATACTGTATGATTCCACTTATATGAGGTACTTAGAGTAATCAAATTCATAGGAAGGAGAATGGTGATTGCCAGGGACAGGGCGGGGGTGTGTGGAATGGGGAGTTAGTGTTTAATGGCTACAGAGTTTTACTTTGGGAAGATGAAAAAATTCTGGTGATCTGTTGCACAACAATGTGAATGTACTTAATGAATTGTACACTTAAAAATAGTTGAGATGGTAAATTTCATGTTATGTGGACTTTACCACAATTCAAAATATAGGGATTGGGCAATGTTCACAGCAGAATGATTTACAATAGCCAAAACATGGAAAAAACCTAAATGTCCATTTACAGATGACTGGATAAAGAAGTTGTGGTATATTTATACAATGGAATACTACTCAGCCATTAAAAAGAATGAAATAATGCCATTTGTAGCAACATGGATGGACCTAGAGATTATCATACTAAGTGAAGTAAGTCAGAAAGAGAAAGACAAACATCATATGATATTACTTACATGTGGAATCTTAAAAAATGACACAAATGAACTTATTTACAAAACAGATCAGATTTACAGACATAGGAAAAAATTTATGGTTACCAGGGGGGAAAAGGGGTGGGAAGGGATAAATTGGGAGTTCAAGATTTGCAGATACCTACTACTATATAGAAAATGGATAAACAACAAGGTCCTACTGTATAGCCCAGGGAATTATTTTCAATATCTTACAGTCATCTATAATGAAAAAGAATATGAAAATGAATATATGTATGTACATGTATGACTGAAATATTATGTTGTACACCAGAAATTGACACAATATTGTAAACTGACTATACTTCAATATTAAAAAAGAGAAAAATATATAGGGATTGGTGATTTTACCTGGATTATCCATCTCTGCATTATCTGCTTGATTGTTCACCTTGGACCAGCCTATAGCTCCTCCTTAGTACAATATCGAGTTGCTTAGTCACCATCACTCAGAGGCAGCATCCACCCCATCGAATGTGGTTTAAAAATTACGAGGACACTAACACAATGGCGGAGGATCATCTGTTATTGTCCCCGTCCTCAAAGACAAAGAACGGTATGTAGTGACAATGAGTAGACAAAGACACAAAAATGAGGATTTGTGGAAAAGAGGGGATTGTAAATTAGAGAATCTCTCCAGTTTAAGCAAAAGAGCCATAGGGAAATATTATTTCTATCACTTCTTCAACTGAGCTCAAATTCCCTTGTGTATATGATCAACATAATCTAGCCAAATAACAAAAAAGAATTACAATGATTATTATAATTGTAATATTAACTCCCACTGCCTTTCACACATATATAGTGCTTTACAATATTTACAGCTTTTTTGTGTGACTTAGTTCATTTAATTCTTGAAACTGTAACAAGAAGACAAGATTGAGTCAAAAATCTCTGGCTTAGGATCAGTGGTTATGTAGGCATCTCTGGCTCCTGGGGTCATCACCTTTGCCATGTGACCTCCAAAACATTGACCTCTGGTAATTGTCTGATCTATGCTAATCTTCTATCTGCTTCTCTTGTCATATACCCCTTATAGATTTGATTTACAGTACCTAGTCCCTATCATCTATGATCTGTCATAAAGTTTTGCAAGGTTTACCTTTTAATAGTCCATCTAGAGTCCATCCACTACTCTCAGGCCTTTTATCATCTCGCAGTTGTACTATTTATTATAACATCCTCCCAACTAGTCTCTCTACTTCCATTTTGGCCCCTTAGTCAGCTTCATGGTGATTAAAAAAAAAGAAAGTTCGTTCAAAGTGTTTAAATAGAAAGACTTGAGTTAATGGTCCATTCACAGAGATTTTAGCAGAGTTAAAGGAACAAATTAAGGATGATGAGACATTTGGGGAATAGCAGCAGGGAAAAGCCATTACTATCCCTAGATGCAGAAGGGCAAGAGGAGGAAAAGGTGTTACTGGAACCCAGTGAGACCTGGAGTGGGCAAAGAAGCACCAGCAGACAGGAGCTGGGGCTGTAAGGAGAGAACCATGGCCACCAATGGATCCACAGCTAGGCATGGAGGGAGTTGGAGTGGAGGAAAGACAACCACAAACTCTCTTTCTCTCTAAACACACTCTGATCTACTGGTACCCACTTCTCCCCCCACCCCAACATATATGCATTGTTCAAAATCAAGCAGCAGTTAGAGGATACAGTGGTTTAAAAAACATCTTCAAGTTCTTTTGCAGTCCTCTCATGAAGGGGTGAAGTCTAATTCTCCTCCACTTAAATATGGACTGGCCTGAATGACTCATCTGTAACAAATAAAAGGTAGTGGAAGGATGCTACATAATTTCTAAGGCTAGACCATAAAAGGCAATACAGCTTCTGCCTGGCTCTCTCTCTGAGGATGCTTACTTTTGGGATCCAGCCATGCTATGTGGAAGCCCAAGCCACCTAGAGAGACCAGGTATGGGCTGTATTCTGGCAAAAGCCCCTACAGAGGTCCCAGCTGGCAGCCAGCACAAACCACCAAGTAAGTGAGTGAGGAAGCCTTCGAGATGACTCCAAAAACAGCCAGCTGTCTGTCTGAAACCATATGAGAGATCCCCAACTGAGGACCGCCTAGCTGAGTCCAGTCAACTCTCCAATCTGTGAGAGAGAATAATAATAAATGATGGTGAAAAAAAATAAAAGTAATGAAGGAAGAGAAAAAAAAATAAATGATGGTGATCACTTGATGTCACTAGGTTTGGGGTGGTTTGTTATGCAGTTAGAGGTAACCAGAACTCTGAGAGTCTAGGGGATGCAGTCTGTGAGGGCTCAGCCTTTGGGCACAGAGCAAGGCAGAGAAGAAGCAGAAAGTGGATGCTGGGTAATACGCGGAGGATAACCAGCACAGCCCCCTTAAATCTCTCATCCACATTACAGCCAGAAAACCTTTCACTGGCTACTAGTGAAAGCCCAAGCCTGGCACACAAGGACTCCCAGGACCTTGCTTTCTCTGCTTTTCACTACCATCTCCAGGAATTCCCTGTTTTGTGATTTATTTTAATGGTTATACTGGATTCATCGTAATTCTCCCAACACATTATGCTGTTTCTTTCCTCCAAGACTTTGCTTCAAAGACTTTCCTTCTAGAATATCCCTTCTTTTTTTTCCCCCTCCTTAAGAAAAGTTTATCAAGAAACTTTCTATATTAAACACTGGCAAAATAATGAGTAACATTATTAATATAAACTTACAAATATGCCTTTAAAAAGATGTCATTACATACAGGTGGCCAATGGGCACATGAAGAAATGCTTGATATCACTAATAATCAGAGAAATGCAAATCAAAACTACAATGAGGTATCACCTCACCAGTCAGAATGGCCATCATTCAAAAGTCCACAAACGATAAACGCTGGAGAGGGTGTGGGGAAAAGGGAACCCTCCTACACTGCTGGTGGGAATACAGTTTGGTGCAGCCACTGTGGAAAACAGTATGGAGATTCCTCAAAAGACTAGGAATAGACTTACCATATGACCCAGTAATCCCATTCTTGGGCATATATCTGGAGGAAACTATAATTCAAAAAGATACATGCACCCCAATGTTCACAGCAACATTTTTTACAATAGCCGAGACATGGAAGCATCCTAAGGGTTCATCAACAGAAGACTGGATCAAGAAGATGTGGTATACATATATATGATGGAATATTACTCAACCATAAAAAAGAATGAAATAATGCCATTTGCAGCAACACGGATAGACTTGGGGGGTATTACTCTAAGTAAAGTAAGTCAGACAGAGTAAGACAAATACTGTATGATTTCATTTATATGTGGAATCTTTAAAAATGACACAAATGAACTTATTTGCAAAACAGAAACAGACTCACAGACATAGAAAACAAACTTATGGTTACCAGGGGATAAAGAGGGTAGGAAGGAATAAATTGGGAGCTCATGATTTGCAGATACTAACTACTATATATAAAATAGATGAACAACAAGGTCCTACTGTATACCACAGGGAACTATATTCAATAGTTTGTAATAACCTATAAGGGAAAAGAATATGAAAAAGAGTATATATGTATATGTATAACTGAATCACTATGCTGCACACCAGAAACTAACACAACATTGTAAATTGACTATACTTCAATTTTTTTCAAATGTCATTAATGTTTTTTATTTCTTTTAAAATAAATGTGATAATATATATAAAGCAGTCTGTAAATGTTGGCTATTATGACAATTTTAGCAATAAGAAAATTAGTGAATACTGACTAGAAATATGGACTATTCAGGATGTTCAGCAATTAACAAAATATCTCCCTTTCTTCCTTCCTCACTCTACTCAAAAATACCATCCAAAAAAATGTAACTGCCCAGGCAATCTGCTGGGGCAGGTCCAGATTCACTATCAGATGCACATGTGTGCAGTAGCCTCTCCCCTGAAGTAATGAGCCAGGTACCAGCCAGATGTGAACATAGACCCGTCTGTGACTATCCCACCTGCGAACTGTCTGGTGCAGTCCTAGCTCCATTTCTTAGCTATGATGCTTTTCTTCTCCTAGGAGAGCAAGGATGTAGCAGATAGGCTGGCTTGGCACTCACTGGATTTAAAATCTAAAAGTCTTCAAACTTGAGAATTTTCTTTCTTCACCAAGGTTCTGAGAGCCACAGACCACCTTCTGAATGCTCACACATAAGTGCTGGGAATACCTATGTGGTTTGGCCAAGTACCATCAGTTTGGGCTTCGGAAAACTATTGCTGTTTCTTTCCTCCAAGACTTCATGACTTTCCTGGTAGAATGCTCTTTCCTTTTTTCCAACCTGTCAATTGTGAATGTCACATCCTTTAAGAGCCTTGGCTGAAAATCCTATACGTATCTTTTTCTTATTCACTTTACCCTAATGTAATGAAATTCTCTCTCTGTGACTGTTAAGTCTGTCTGTCATACAGGGGAAGCTCCTGAAAGGTGGGGAGGAGCCTTTATTCATGAGGGTATCTCAGCACACAGCTACTGCCCCCAGTAGCATAATGGCAGAGATAGGACAATAAGCTTTTATTTTAAAGGAATTTTTAAGGAAAATGAAGAGGCTAAGGCAGAAGGTAACTTGTGCACCCTTAAAAAGCCTTTCTGTTAAAGGGAAAAAATGATTCTGACACTTATTAAAATGGTAAGGAAGATTTTATAAGGTACTATTGCAATATTTATATTAGGGAGTAAACACTTTTCCTCTGTTCTCTTAGCTTAAGTGATTGGGAACCTGCAAATTGACACAAGACAGTAAAAAAAAAAAAAGTAGCGGAGTATGCAACCCCAAAATATGCCACTTTGGTATAAGGATCATTTTGAACTGAAGTTAACTGAGAAGAAGCAGGTACAAGAAAAGCTTTCTGCCTTCCTCATCTTTGCTCCAAAGTAGGACATAAATTTGTAAAGGCACCCCCCCCAACCTTCCACCACCACCATCTCTCTACTAGGAGGGACAGAAGTTTAATCAATCACTGGAGATAACTCTACACCCTTATCATCCCGGAGGTGGCAGCAGAGGGATCTACATAACAAATTTTACTAAGTAGCCCTTATCTTCCATTAGTTCCCCCATATATTTAACTTCTCACAATTTGCCACCCTTAGAAACTCAAGGTCCTTTTCCTTTGTCTCATCGCTTCTCTAAAATGTTAAGATGATTGTTAAGATGCTACATAAGCCCAAGTTCTAAACACACATTTGAGTTACTCATCACTGAGTAGTCCCATTTATGTACATGAAGCATGCATTAATAAACTTGTTTATTTTTCTCTTGTTAATCTGTCTTTTGTAGAATATGAAAATGAATATTTGTATGTATATGTGTGACTGAAACATTATGCTGTATACCAGAAATTCACAGACACATTGTAACTGGATTATACTTCAGTTTTGAAAAATCTGCCCTTTTTTTCACTCTCATTTGCAAGATGTCAGCCAATGAACCTAGGATGGGTAAAAGAAACAGATACTTTTCCTCCCCTATAACAGATTAGCAAGAGAAAAGACCTATTTTTTAAAATCATGTATGTACATACAGGAATTCACAGAAAAATGTGATCTGAGGAGGCATTTAGAATTAGGGAAGGGGAGAGGAAGAAGGGAACTTATGGGAAAAAAATAACTTTGTGGAAAGAGAAAAAGGCCCTGAGGAGAACAGATGGGAGACATGGTAGTTTTGTAAAATACTGTTTATGTGATGCAGCAGCTTCTCATCTTTGATGATAAAAGTCAGTCTTCCCTGGTTGCTCTCAGAAAGAGGATTTATGACAGTTTAGTTCTTTGGGAAGGCTCTTCTTTTAGGCAGATAAGAGATTTCAAGAATTCAACTGCCTTCTTTTTCAAAACAATTTTTATGCCATAGTGGCTTATTCTGGACTCCATCAAGTGTCAAGACTATCACAATAGGGGAGAGAGATCGGGCTCAACTCTGAATACAACAAGGTCAAGTGGGAATTTATAGCCAATGGGCAGAATGAGGGGTCAGTGGATGGAAAATTACTAAGAGGAGACATCAAGGTTAGGGGGATTCTTGCTAAACCAACTCTACGGGATTCTTACGTGAAGGCAAGCCAGGGTCATCAGATATAAAGGGTGAGGGATATCTTTAAACTGACTTAGTAGGATTCTTGCTACAACTGGACTAAGCAGGCAGAAGACAGGGCCCAAGGACAAGGCCTAGTTGAAAAGAGGTCTCAGAGGAGCCTGACTACAGTTTGATCACAGAAAGAGTCTTTGTCACTTCTGAACTCAAATTGAAGCTCACTGTAGTATTTATCAGGTGTCATCTGAACTCCAAGGTCGCTCTGTGACGATGGCCTAAATACAGCCAGAGACACAAATGTGGCATTTGAGCCTTCTGATTTTATATCTTAGCTCCATATTGCTTTTCCTGCTCTACTCACAAAAAAGAAAGGAGAAATACCATCTAACCAAAAATGACCCAGGAAACCTATGGAATGGTAGAAAATACTTTTAAGCCATATATCTGATAAGGGGTTAATATCTAAAATGTATAAAGAACTCACACAACTCAATAACAAAAAAATCCAATTTTAAAATGGGCAAATGGGGAGGGTATATCTCAGTGGTAGAGGGCTTAGCATGCACGAGGTCCTGGGTTCAATCCCGAACACCTCTGTTAAAAATTAATTAATTAATTAATTAAACCTAATAAACTCCCACCAACAAAATTTAATAAAAATTTTAAAAATAAGTAAAAATTTTTAATTGGGCAGAAGCACAAAACAGACACTTTTCCAAGGAAGGGACCCAAATAGCCAATAGGTACATGAAAAGATCTTCAACATCTAATCATCAGGGAAATGCAAATCAAAACCACAAGAAGATATCACCTCATGCCTGTTAGGATAGCTATCATCAAGAAGACAAGAGACAACAAGTGTTGGTGAGGATGTGGCAAAAAGAGAACCCTTGCACACTGTTGGTATGGCCACCATTCTACAATAGAAAACGGAATGAAGATTCTTCAAAAAATTAAAAATAGAGCTATTCTATGATCCAGCAATCCAACTCCTAGGTATATATCTGAGGGAAATGAAAATAGGATATTGAACAGGTACCTGCACTCCCATATTTATTGCATTATTCACAATAGCCAATATATGAAAACAACCTAAGTGCCTATCAATAGATGAGTGGATAGGGGGAGGGTATAGCTCAGTGGTAGAATACATGCTTAGCATGCATGAGGTCCTGGGTTCAATTCCCAGTACCTCCATTAAAAATAATAAACAAACAAACAAACCCGATTTCCTTCCTGCCAAAAAAACAAAAACAAAAAAATACCAACAAAAAAACCCCCAGTAGATGAATGGATAAAGATATGAGCAGTGTGTGTGTGTGTGTGTATGTTACAAGGGTGGGAAAAATTTTTGCTTCTACTCTTCTAGGTTGTTTGGCTGATCTAATAATTAAATTGACATAAGACAGATTAACAGGGGAAAAACAAATTTAATCTCAGACATACAGGAATCCCATAAAAAATGCAGAAAGGCGAATGACGTCCTTAGCCATCCAGAGCTAAGGAATTAGATAGGGGCCTGGAACTTCAAAGGAGAGGAAGGCAATTCACAGGATGATAAGAAAAGCAGATGTTTTCCCTGCTATGCGGGTAAGTCTTTCAGATAAAAGGTTATCTCTGGTAATAGCGCTCTTTCTGGACCAGGTCCCCTATCTAAATCCTTTTGGGCAGTTAAAGGAGAGGTTAAAAAAAACTTTCTTGAGTTTGCTGGGTTTTGATTGCCTTCAGCTTAAAATAATCCACAGTGTGGCACATTTTGGGGTGGCATATTCTGCTCCCCTTTAATATAATGAAATATTATTCAGCCACAAGAAAGAAGGAAATCCTGCCACTTGCAACAACATGGATGGACCTTGCAGACATTATGCTAAGTGATATAAACCAGACAGAGAAAAACCAATACTATATGATCTCACTTACATGTGGACCCTAAAAAAGCCAAACTTGTAGAAACAGAGAGTAGAATGTTGGTTACTAGGGGCTAGGAGGGTAGAGAATTGGGGAGAAGTTGGTCAAAGTGTACAAAGTTATGATTAGAAGATGAATAAACTCTGGAGATCTAATGTACAGCATTGTGATTAAAGTCAACAATACTGTATTATGTATACTTCAAATTGCTGGGAGACTGATCCTAAATGTTCTCATGACAAAAAAAGAAATGATAATTATGTGATGTGAGAGAAGTGTTAGCTGATGCTATGGTGGTAATCATGTTGCAACATTTAAGTGTATCAAATCAATTGTATACCTTAAACATACATACCATCATATGTCAATTGTGTCTCATTTTTAAAAAATGACCGAATGAGTGTTCATAAATATCCTCTCGATGCTATAAAACCTAAAGGGGCTGTGGGAATTCTATTGTAGAAGAAAATATAAAAATTATTTTTAAATAAAAGTATTTCTTAATAAGAAGAGGAACAAAGATTCTTGACGGTGATAGGGATCAGGACACGCTATCCCAAAATATGGTACCTTGACATACTGAATATTTTAGCTGATGGAGTTTGAGAAAAGAGCAGAAGCACCTTCCGTGCATCTTTCTTCACTGAGACAGGTCACAAAACCCTCATGTCTGAGGTGCCACAGATACACTCAGAGGAAAGGAGCATCCTTATCTCTGAAGACAAAGGGACACAGAGAAAAATCAAAATGGGCCTTGCTAAGTTTCCCCCAGCTTACTATACTCACTCTTTGACCTATCATATTCCTCCACAACTGTCTACTTTTCATCAAGCCCAGCATAAAAATCCTCAGGTCTGTTTCATCCAATCTTTATTTCCTCCAAAGGCTCCCATGTCACATAAAACTTATATTAAATAAATGCGCATGCTTTTCTCCTGTTAAACTATCTTTATTGTTTAATTTTCAGACCCAGCCAGGAATCCTAAGAGGGTCAAGAAAACCTTTTTCCTCCCTATGGCTGCATTCAGGGAGCTTTTGAGCAAAATTTGTAGGGGCCTGTTCTCACAGGAGTGGAACTTTTGGCTCCCACTAAACTATTTGTTGTGATGAGCCTTCCTAGTTCTCTTGTCTTTTTTATCTCCCCTCACATCCTCTTGCCCCCCACCATGCTTACCCGTGTCTCCATTCCTTTTCTCACCTCATTATGGCCCCCCAGGGGCCCTCTCCTCTGTAACTTGGTCCCTCAGCTTCCGCAGGTGGTTCATGAAACTCTAGCGACTCCTTTTGATTCACCAGAGCAAAGCTGTAGTCATTCAAATGACGAAGGAAAAGAGGGTGCAGAGGAAAAACTGTCCTGAAAGGGAAATTGAAAAGGACAGAGTTATTTTAAAAATTAAAGCCAACACAGAAAGATAAAATATACAAATTTCTCATCTCCTTCTTTTCTTCCCCCATCCCCTATACAGTTCAAAGCGATCCAAAGTTTTCCAAAAAACCTCACTATGAACAACTTCAGAGAAGACCTGCCTCAGTGAAAAGGTCTGTAGCCACAGGAACTAGAAGCTGCTAAAATCAGCTGATAGGAATCCCAAAGCTATTAGGATCAAATATGCACCCACTGGAATTCTGTGCATTAAAGATTTAGAGACTCTGTACAAACTACTATGTATAAAATAAGTAAGCTACAAGGATATATTGTGCAGCACAGGGAATATAGCCAATATTTTATAATAACTTTAAATGGAGTATAATCTATAAAAGTATTGAATCACTATGTTGTACACCTGAAACTAAGATAATATTGTAAATCAAGTGTTCCTCAATTTTAAAAAAATTAGAGAATCTAAAATCAAACCTTCTCTGTCACCCTGGAAAAAAAAAATCATTGTGTCTCCTGCTGATCATATGGCAAGTCCAACCAAATGGTTAAACTTTTGGGACTTCCTTACCCTTCCTGAATTCCTAGTCTTCTTCCTATTCTGCATGCCCTGCTTTTCACACCTCCATTCACCTGGCCAGAAGCCTTGTAGAGAAATATTTGTGTTTCATTGGTAACCTCTGAGTCACCTACAGCATGCCCATCCAGGGTTATCCTTCTGTGAGTCTAGCCCTGTTCATTGTCTTTGAGCTACTTTGCAATTCTTTGCAAGCTATAGGTAACTGATAGATATGTAAACTATTTGGTAGTAATTCTAATTAGCTTCCTTCCCCCCAAAATGGAAAAACCAATGTAAAAAATGTTTTTTCCATTTTGGGGGGCATTTGCAATTCATCTCAACAATCTTTTACTTCATATAAATCTGTGCTGGTTTGAGTTTTGCTTTGAACCGGTCATAATATCTGTCTGGTTCTCTCATATCATAGAAGTGACAAAGACTCTCTCATTGACCAAACTTTGGTCAGGCTTCCCTGAGCCCTCTTCTCAGCTAGGCCTTGATGTTGACCCCACATCCTTGAAGGGCCTGCATAGCCCAGTTGTAGCAAGAATCCTGCTTAAGTCAGTTTAGAGAGTTCCCCTACCCTTGATATCCCATGACTCTGGCCTGCCTCCAGCAAGAATCCTGTTAGGTCGGTTTACTAAGAATCTCCTTGATGTTTCCTCTTGGTAATTTTCCATCCACTGACCCCCTCATTCTGCTCCTAGGCTATAAATCCACCGCTGTCTTTGATGTATTTGCATTTGAGCCCAGTTCTGTACTAAGGTCTCTTTCTCTCTAATGCAATAGTTCCTGAATAAAGCATGTTTGTATTGCTGTAACTACTGTCAGGCTCTGGTTCTCTTTAATAGAAGTAGAATTAATTCTTTAGCATGTGTTTATTTTCATATCTGTATGAGAGTCACGATTTTACCTTTCCAGACAAGCCCCAAAGCTTATCTGTCAGTTCTTCAAAGGAAAATTGATTCCATACATATCTCTTCCAGAAAATCTTTATGATGTGCTCCTTCAGTTCTGAACCATTGCATATTTGATGAATGTGTGATATGTTGCTTTGGTCTTAGGAAGATTTACTATCCAACATTAGATTGAGTTCCCAAGAATCCAGAGTCATGTGTTTCTTTGATATTCCCAAAGGACCTTGCACAAGACTCTGGTGGAATTTATGTTTGCAGAAATGGCCTCCTGAGGGTGTCGGTCTGACAGGCACCTCCACAAAGGCTGGAGGCAGGAATCATTCAAGCAAGGCCATGGAGCCCAGGAACAGCCATTAACATAACCCATGCTCTAAAGCTGCACAGTTTCATTGCCCTGGGGCCTCATTCAGATTGGAAATTCTTTCCCACACACAACACTCACTAATAAGCTTGTTTGTCTAATTCCTTCCTACAGCAGATTAGAAGCAATGACCTAAAAGTGGATTCTTAGCAACAGGCACAATACCAGAAGGGTAAGGGAAAGCTGCATGAAACAGAAGGAAAAGATTTTTAAAAGGAGTACATCAAATAAAATGAACCACTATATTGCTGGCCAGTTTTTTAAAAATAGAAGTCTACAGTGAGAATGAATATATGTATATTCGTGTATGACTGAACTATTGTGCTGTACACCAGAAATTGATACAACATTGTGAACTGACTATAACTCAATAGAAAATGTTCAAAAAGAAATAGAAGTCTACGTAAAGGAGCTTGGAACTATGTATAATATCCTCTGCTAAAGGTAAGGCAAAGTATAATATATTGTAGTAAATGTACTTCATATATATGAAGTACTTGTATACATGACATCACCTCCATTCATAGGTATATCAGATAGATTTGCTATTACTGAAAGATACAGGATACATCCATATTATTGTTTGGTTAACATTATCATGATATCAGTACCAGTTAATATACCTGTATTAGCTTCTAACCATTAGAATACCGGGAGAAACCCTGGTCTTCAGGAAAAACAGCTGCTGGAGACATTATCTTATAGTCAGGAACTATTGCTACATCTTAACCACTGATGTGTTGTCTGAGGCCAATGTCCCAGAGCCCCTGCTTTGGGGTTCAAGATGACAGCAGGCCTTTTTTTCCCCAAAGCATGTCTTACAGGACGCCCAACTCTGGGCATTCCTAACTGTGCTAAGCTCTTCCCATGAAAGCAAACTTGGCCAAAATTCAGTTGCTATCATAAGTCCATCACTTACATCTCTGGCCCCTATGGCCAAGGTTCATCTACCTTGTTTCCATGCTGTAGAGCAGTAGCTAGACAGGTGGAAACTACAGAAGACATCTTCTTAGCCTCTCCCCGACCCTACAGATCCCGTAGGGATAGAAGCCTTACCACTTCAGAACAGCACCCAACATTTGTCAACTGGTCACATTGCCTCCTATAAATTCTTCTAAGGTCTGCTTCACACAAAACTGTTAAATATTGCTCTAATCTAAATGCTGGTGTCCTGTTTCCTCTTCAGAATGACTGACTCTCCTGACTATCCAGCAGCCATTTAAACTTGAAGGATTCTTCATCCTGACCTGACTGATGGTCCTTTACAGCAGTGGTTCTCAAAGTGTGGTCTTCAGCATCATCTGGCACTATTTAGAAATGCACATTCTTGGGTCCTACTCCAGATCTTTTGAATCAGAAACTCCAGGAGTGGAGCCCACCAACCTGTGGTTTACTAAGTCCTCCAGGTGATTCTGATGCAAACTAAAGATTGAGAACCACTGCCCTAGACAACCCTATCTGATGTTGGTTGATGGCACATATCTTGAGAATAATCAAGGTATATTTTGTGCTGGCTATGCTATAATTTCTGAATATTCTGCTACTGAAGTTGCTCCTTTACCAGCAGCTCATTCTACTCATTCTACTCAGATAGCTGAATGACAGCTACATCACAAGCATGTCACTTCACTAAAGATTTAAGAGTACACATCTAACATTCATCCCAATGTTCACAGCAGCACTATTTACAATAACCAAGACACAGAAGCAACATAAATGTCCATTGACAGATGAATGGATAAAGAAGTTGTATACACACACACACACACACACACACACACACACACACAATGGAATACTACTCAGCCATGAAAAGAATAAAATAATGTCATTTGCGGCAACATGGATAGATTTGGAGATTTTCATACTAAGTGAAGTAAGCCATAAAGAGAAAGAAAAATACGATCCAATATCACTCATATGTGGAATCAAAAAAGATGAGACAAATGAACTATTTACAAAACAGAAACAGACTCACAGACATAGAAAACAAACTTAAGGTTACCAGGGGGGGAAGGGGGGCTGTGGAGGGATAAATTGAGAGTTCAGGATTTGCAGATACACACTACTATATGTAAAATAGATAAACAATAAGGTCCTACTGTATAGGAAACTATAGTCAATACCTTGTAATGGCCTACAATGCAAAAGAATATGAAAAGAAATATATATATATATGAATCATTATGCTGTACACCAGAAACTAACACAACATTATAAACCAACTATACTTCAATTTTAAAAAAAGGGTACACATCTATACTGATAGGCATATCTTTGGAGATGTTCATGATTTTAGTACATTATGGAAACAAAGGTTTACTAACTTCTTCAGTCACTCCATATAAAGTGGAAGAAATGTAATAATTCATTGGAGACAATAGAATATCCAACTGAAATATCATTTATAAACAGAAGCTCATTCTAAAGATAATACTTTTAAAGCAAAAGGGAATTCCCTAGCTGACTATCATGTAAAACAAGCAGTCCTTACTGGTTTTGCTACCAGAGGTATTCTGAAGACACTTGCTCAGTCTGATTTCATGAATCCTGAATGGTTTATTCAAATATGAAAATCAGCCCCCTCAGAAAAAAAAATTATGATCAGCTTAAAACTGTCAAATATATGATAGACATTGGCATTGCCAAGATGGCTGCTTAACGTCACCAGAGGCCATCTCCAGACACTTACTGCTTTCTCTGTGAAATTATTCACAATGGTAGAGAAAAATTGGTTCAAACTTAACAAAAATATTGGTGAGGAAACTTTACTCAAGACAGGTGGCCAATTCTTGCCTTATCTGTCATTATCACAACCCAGGAAAAGTTATAAAGAACCCCTGCCTCAAAAATCATTTGAACATTTTCAAATGGATTTCATTCAATTGTCCAAATCACAAAGGTCTAAATGATACTGAAGGGAATTAAGATATGCCAAAATATGTCCCTTTGACATAAGGATTATTTTGAATTAAAGGCAACTGAAAATCAACAGATGCACAAAGAAGCCTTCTCAGAGCGTCTCTTATTACCTAAAAGCAGCAATTTCTGGGAAATGAGGCTGTCATAAATTCTCTCTTCAGGGTGGGTCTACCCCCAAGAGAGACCATGAGTAAACCTGCTATAAATGTGCTCTCCAGGGAAGGTTCACAGCCATGAAGAAGGCAGAAAGACCACTTGAACCTGCATTAACAAATATCACAAACTTATCTCCTGTTTGTTCTCCAAAAAACCCATTTGTCTCTTTCCTAAAGAAATCTATTTGTTCTTTCCATAAGAGCCTTTTCTCCCCGTTTTTCATTACTAAAGCATATAAGCCCCCAAATCTACCACCCCTTTGAACGACTTATCACTCAGCACTCCCGCATGTCTATACATGATGTATGGAAATAAACTGGGTTTCCTCTTGCTAATCTTTTGTCAGTTTAATCCACAAGCCCCCTAAGAAGAACTAAGAAGACAGAGGAAAAGTTTTTCCTCCCCTACAACACTTTAGTCATGGTTTGTGAGTTTTATGCTTGGATTGAAGCCTTCCCTTGCCAAAAGGCTAATACTGTGTCACAAAAACAAAAACAAAAAAGATAACAGATCTTGTTTTCCCCATCTGGATAGCATATTATTACTCTCTAGTGATAGATAATCTCACTTCACAGGTGAAATACTTAAGCATCTGTGTATAGTACTCCCATTAAAACAAATATTTCCTTGCCCATATTGACCCATAAATTTTTGGCAAACTTGAATGTGCTAGTGATCCTTTAAAGTCAAAATCATCCTGATTTTGAGAAGAGCTTAATCTCCTCTGATTTAAAAATCTAATCATTAACTCTGATGATGGTGTGATCTTCATCTCAAAATCCTCAGAGACTCTCCTCATAGGAAATGATTCCAGACCCTGTGAGACTGCGGTGATACCTCCTCTATTAGGCTCCACCTTGTTAATAATTCCAGCTTGTCAAATAGTGTCCAAAATGATATCATTGACTCAACAGGTGTAAGCTACATTCTCAAAGGGAATATAACCAGATACACCCTTCCATGATTTGCAGTCAGGAGACTAGGTTACTGGGAAGAGACCAATGGAAATGCACCTTATAACTGCACTGGCGAGGACCATTTCGGGTCCTTTTAACTACAAGTACCACATGAAACTTCAGGGTGCTGTCTGGGAGAAAGAAATTTTCCTTCACCCTTCTAGGTTCTTCTGGATGGTCTAAGAATTAAACTGACATGATTAACAGGAGGAAAAACAAACAAAAATTTAATAACATATATACACTGGAGAGACCCCAGGAGAACTAAGTAACTCACCAAAATGGCCGAAACCCTCACCTTAAATACCACCTTCAGCTAAAAATTCAATAGCTTATAATAACCTATAATGAAAAAGAATATGAAAAAAAAAATAGATCTACGTATAACTGAATCACTATGCTGTACACCAGAAACTAACACATTTTAAATCAACTATACTTCAACAAAAAATTTGAAATTAAAATTTTAAAAATTTTTAAAATGAAAGAGGAATACCAAATGATATCACTCATATGTGGAATCTAAAAAAAAAAAAAAAAGGAAAAAGAAAAGAAAAAAGAAGACACTAATGAATTTATCTACAAAACAGAATCAGAAACAGACTCACAGACATAGTAAACAAACTTACAATTACCTGGGGGAAAGAGGGTGGGAAGGGATAAATTGGGAGTTCAAGACATGCAAATACTAACTACTATATATAAAATAGATTAAAAAAACAAATTTCTTCTGTATAGCACAGGGAACTATATTCAATATCCTGTAGTAAGCTATAACAAAAAAGAATATGAAAACAAATATATGTATGTATATGTATGACTGAAACATGATGCTATACACCAGAAATTGACACAACATTTTAACTGACTATACGTCAATTAAAAATAAATAAATATAAATAAAAACAAAGTACATGGGAAAAAAAATTTAAAAATGAAAGAGGATGTTGGGGGTAGTGGTTTGGGACTTCAAAGGGGAGGAAGGCAATTCAGTGAAGGTGGAAGAGCAAATGTTTGGTAACAAATGTTTGCCGGGCCATGCACACAATGGGATACAGAATGAACTCTGATCTCTAGGCCCTGCCTAGAGTCGCCCCCACCATACCTAGCCCATATTCATCGCAGATATCTCTGGCGATAGCTCTATTCCGGAAATAGGCCCTTTATCTAAATTCTTTAGGCAGCTACAGGGGAGGTAAAAAGAAAGACTTCCTAAGTCTTCTGTTTCTTAAAAACAATCAGCCTAAATTAATCCTCATGCCATAGAGACACATTTTGGGATGGCAAATTTTGCTCCCTTACAGTAGGCACCCATGGGTACATGCAAGCAAGTGCCAATGATACAAACAACACAATTGTGCCTTTTTCAGTGTGCACTCCTGGGACTTTCTTTTGGTGTAATCAAATGGATTTCCTATCCTTGTCACATTAAAATATGCCCTACAGTTTGGTTACAGTCATTCAGCCTTAAAAAAGCATTCAAAACAGAACTTCCCAGTGCTCTCATTTTATTAATATTTTGACATGTCATCTTACCAGGACATATTCAAGACACTTTCACTGATTTGTGCAAGGATTTATACTCTGGCTAGGAGTTCTGGAACTAGATCATGTTATCCTAAATCTGTATCAGACTCTGGCTCAAACAGCCAAACAAATAGTTCAAGCATTCAAAGTACAACAGACCAGTAGAAATTTATCAGATAGAATTTTTATTTGCTCACCAGCCAAGGTGGAGTCTGGGCAATGGGTAACACATCTTATTGTACCTGAATAAATACCTTAGAAGTGGAACAATCAATCAATTAATTAAAAAGCCACTTGTAGTTTTGATTTGCATTTCTCTAATAATTAGTGAAATTGAGCATCTTTTCATATGAACTTATCTACAAAACAGAAACAGACTCACAGACATAGAGAACAAACATGGTTACCAGTGGGGAAAGGAGGCAGGAAGGGATAAATTGGCAGTTCAAGATGTGCAGATACTAACTACTATATATAAAATAGATAAACAAGCTTTTACTGTATAGCACAGGAACTATATTCAGTATTTTGTAGTAACCTATAATGAAAAAGAATATGAAAATGAATATATGTGTGTATATGTATGACTGAAACATTATGCTGTACACCAGAAATTGACACTACATTGTGAACTGACTATACTTCAATAAAAAAATTTTAAGTAGACTGGCTATACTTCAATTGAAAAAAAGACACTTGCTTACCTAATATTGACCAAGTGAATCCATGTGAATTGCCCTCTTGGTTGGGCTTCAGCAAACTAGGAAGTTGGACATGAAGTGGATTCCAAGACTTCTTATTATTATCATCATCGTTAGGTTCTTTGCCCTCCTCCATTATCTAACATCCAGGTTCTTAAAATGTTGTTGCACAGCCACGATCCCAAAGCAGTTGTTAACAGATTAGCATCAGAAGGAACCTGCAGCCTTCATGGTCAGCCCAGCTTGGCTGCTTGAATGACTGAGTGGGCTAGTTGGAAAATTCTGGGAAAGTTGCTGGTGCAGGGCTGGCAGAGCTGAGATGGAGGTGCAAACTGAAGGCAGTGGAAGATGTACTACAGACACAGCCTGTCACACATTGTTCAGAATTTAACTCCCGAGGTCTCCTGGGGAATCCATACACAACTGAACTCTTCCTTAAGGACCCGGCCTGCTACCCAAGGGCAGAACACCCCAGCTAGTCCTTTGCTGCTTGCTAGCTCACTCAACAAGAGGCAAACAATGTTCACCATTTCCAAATATAGCTGTGGTTTTCCTTCATTCCTCACTCATCTCTCTTGTAGATAAAGCCTCTGTTACATAAAATCAATCTATTATTAGTTTTTTTGTATTCAAGTGAATCAGTATGATAATAATTAACAACATCTTCAGGTTCTTCTTTGACATACGCTACCTAACTTCTATGAGCCTCAGTTTCCTCATCTTGTAAAATGGGAATGTACAGCACAAACCCAGAGAAAATTGAAGTGAAATCACTAAAGTGCCAGTGCCCAGAACAGCATCTGACACATATGCAGAAAAGCTGCCTTCCCAGATGAAGTTGATGATAAAGGCCTTCAATTAGGCAAGCATTACAGGCAAGAAGGAACTTAAGCAAAATGCGTGGTGGAATCCTATTCAAGCAATTAACTATCGTGTGTGTTAAGCTCCCTGTTCTGGGGAAGATACAAAAAGCCAGATGTGATCCCTTTAAAGAAACAGAAAATGCGTTGGGGAGATAAAATACACTCACGAACCAGTACTTGAAGAACGTGGCCATGGTGGAAATTAACAACTGCAATAAACTGTGGAAAGGCAAAGGTGAGTGAAGGTAGTTCATGCAAGAATGCATGAAGCTGTGGAGGAACAGAATCACACCAACAGAGTTCCTCAGCACCACATGTGACAAGCTGATACCCTAAATGGAAACCTTGAGTTGTATAAGTTTGCTGTGCCTCAGTTTCCACAACAGTGAATAATAATACCTACTTCAGCGAGTTCTGTGCTTTAAATGTGATAATGGGTGAAAAGCACTTAGCAAAGTGCCAATATAAAGCAGGCAATATAGAGTAGTTGTTATCGTGATTTTGTTTATCTATTGTGAACATTGCCTTTCTATTCTTTATTCTCTCACCTCCCCCCTTGTAATCATGTTGGCAAAATATCACTGTGTTCCCAGGTTCATAAACATTCCTTGCTTTTTCTGGCTTCTACCTTTGTTTCTGCTGAATATACACCGTAACTCCCCCGCCGCAACCCCCCCACACCCGAATCCTACCTCTCCCAGACATGCGCAGTATGGCCACTTGGTAGCTTTCAACGTCAAGATGAAATCGGGAAAATATTGCCAGTTTCATTTGCCCACCACTCAACATTTTTACCTTTACATAGCACCCTTCAAGGACAGCGCTGCGTTGTAATTGCTTTTGTAGGCAAAAGCCTCTTTTTGGTTTATGAGGCAAGCATTCTGCTTTATTAACATTTAGTTCCCCAGGGCCAGCCAAATCAAGACACATAGTAGGCTAGCTAGACCTCAAAAGTCAGAAATTTTTGATTTGGGTTTTCCAAGAGAAACGCCAAGTGGCTCCCCCTGCTTCTAGAGACCACTTGGGTTCTGCATGGCAGTGGGGTAGGCTATCAGTGGAACTGATCTAGGAATGAGAACCAACAATCTGACAATCAGGGTTCATTGTCAGACCTCATGGCATTTTGAGCAATAAACCTTTTTGGTGACTGAAACCCCTGACAATGGTAATTCATAATTCCTGGATTGCATGTGTTCTGGTGCCCATGTGAGTCCAAATGGCACAAAACTGTGTTGGGCGGCTGCCTGCTTGTTTTTCAAGGTTTCAAAACCTACACTAACCAGAGCATACTCAGCTCTAGCCTGGACTGATATAAGAGCTTTCATTGTGTAGGAACATATGAGGATTTTTTTTTTTAAACAAAAGCCAAGTGTTCCCTTTGGATGAATTAAGTTCCTCAATCTCACAGTGAAATATTGCATTTGTCAGTTTCAATTCATTGTTTCTTTAAACATCACATATTCCTTTGCATATTTATTAGTTTCATTAAAGACACACTGCTTATCTTTTTCCTGGCCACCTCCTTAAAGGCAAAGGACTCAGTGAGCGGACTTTGGAGGCCCAGGTAGACAACCCTCCCTCTCTGCTGAGTCCCTCCAGCTGTTTCCCTTCCACTGGCTGCATCAAAAAACAAACCAACAATCCTCTTCCAGCTATTGCTATGGAGTTTATGAAAACATATATTAAATTGAATAACTTTGGTTATGGTGTCCAAGCAGCAGTGGTGGTGAACGACTTAACTTGCTGAGAAATGTGCTTCATGGAGATCGACTCTTACCTTGGGCACCAGGAAAGATAAACAGGATAATCCAAAAGACTCCTGTGCAGTCATAGGAACCTGGAGCCATCTGGTCAGGACAAAAATAAACCAGCCATGAAGCCTGCATGAATCTCCAGGGTTTTGGGCCGACTGAATTAACATCACTTGGATCGAAGAGCAGAGGAAACTGGCAGCAGAGACGGCTGAAACGACTGTAATTAACATACACGGAGCAAAGGGCTTTTAGAATGAAATGCTTTGTATTGTCTGGGGCTAAAACCCAGACAATCATTTGAAAGTTCCCCAGCTTGATAAAGGCAAATCAAAGCATGTATTGATGGGAAGATAAACTCTGGTGCGGTACAGAAACACAACAAAACACAACAGAAAACAGAAATGTCATTTAATTGGCACTTCACAAACCAGAGGGCTCAGCCGAACAGAATGATTCAGCTGCCTTGTGTTGAGCAAGTCAGTATGTGATACCACTCTCTGAGTCTCTGCGGCTGGACTACATTTCTCCATTTTTCCATACATTTTCCAGATTTAGCAAATCACAATTAGGCAAGATTGGGAACACAGTTATGTTTTAAAAATTGTTTGTTGTTTATATAAAATTCAAACTTAATTGGAAACCCTATATTTCATCTGGAAACCCCTACTGTGGAAATAAAGAAAACCCAAATGATGATACAAAGAGGCTCTTTATTCAGAGCTTGCCATAGAAAGGGCATAGACTATCATCACTTGTGTTTGGCTGAGACTCAAAGGCAGGCGGGGGAGTGGAAAAGCTTGGTAGTGATAAAAGGAAAGACTTCAGGTGTGCCCTGTGGAAATAAATGACCAACCAAATGAGAAAAGCAAAGGCTATTTATTCCGAGCTTGCTAAAGCAAGAGAGTCAGACACTGTTACTTGTGTGTTGGCAGAGACTCAAAGGCCAGCAGAGAAGTGGGAAAGCTTTAAAGTGGAAAAAGGGGAAGGCTTCAGGTGTGCCTTGATTGGAGGCTGGTGATGTAGGGAAGCTGGAGGCAGGCTAACTAGGAGCGGGGCATCCTATGGGATTGGTTAGGGGTGCATATTTGGTTTTCTTCCTTTGGTCCTCAGTTGGAAGTAGGGACGAAAATTAGGGAAGCTGTCAGTTCTTAATCAAGTCCTTGCTGATTGTTACAGAAGTTATTGTTTAGCTTCCCGGATTGTCACTAGAGTTAGTAATCTGGCTTCCTGCAAGTCTGACTTCCAGCAGGCTGGCTTCCTGGGCTGGTTATGGGAGATAAGGGTTGATTTCCTGGGCAGGGTGTTGCAGATTGTGGGTCAAAGTTCTATTTTTATATATGGCCTGACCATTGTCCTTTGGTATATTCAGCCTCTCAGGCCTGATTGGAGGTTGTTGACAGGGAAAGCTGAAAGTGGACTAATTAGAAGTGAGACATCTTATGTGATTGATTTGGGGAGCAGATTTTGCTTTCTCTGGTTGGTCCTGAGTGAATAGCTGGGGCCCAAATTCAGGAAGCTGGCAGTCACTGATGAAATCCTGATGGTTTGGGGTCAATTCCTACAGAGGTTGTGGTTTGGCCTGCCCACAGGTTGCAACAGAGCTGCTGATTTGACAAAGGACCTGAATAGACATTTCTCCAAAGAACTAGAACAAATGACCAACAAGCACATGAAGAGATGTCCAACGTCCTTAGTCATCAAGGAAAGTGCAAATCAAAACCACAATGAGAAAATACTTTATACCCACTAAGGTGGCTGTAATTAAAAGACATAATAACAAGTGTTGATAAAGAGGTAGACAAATGGGAACGCTCATACATTGCTGGTGGGAGTGTAGAATGGTGCAGCTGCAGTAGAAAACAGTTTAGCAGGTCCTTAAAAAGTTAAACATAGAATTACCATAAGATCCAGCATTCCACTCCTAGGTATAGGAGGATTCCACCCAAGAGAAATGAAAATATAAATTCACACAAAAAAATTGTACACAAGTGTTCACAGCAGCATTATTCACAATAGCCAAAAAGTGGAAATAGCTTGTATGTCCATCAGCTGAGGAATGGACAAACAAAATGTAGTATATAGATATGATGGAATATTATTCAGCCATAATAAAGAATGGAGTACTAAGACATGGCACAATATGGTTGGACCTTGAAAACATTATGCAAAGTGAAAGAAGCCAGGCACAAAGGACTGCATATTTTATGATTCCATTTATACGAAATGGCCAAAATAAGCAAATCCATAGAGACAGGAAATAGATATGTGATTGCCAGGGTCTGGGAGGAGGGGAGAAGTGGAAAAGACTGCTAATGGGTACTGAGTTTCTTTGGAGGAGGATGAAATTGTTCTAGAATTAGGTAGTAGTGACAGTTATACAACTTTGAATATACTAAAAAAAAAACCCAGTAAATTGTAGGGCTTTTTAACTCCTATATTCTCTTCACGGGCATATTTTCTAGTCACCTCTTGTGTTGAGTGAGGCATGTCTTTTAACTTTTGCAGCCTTCCTGAATGTACATCCTTCTGGACATCTGTACAAAATGGACCTTCTTCTGGTTTCTTGTCCTTGTCCCATGTTCTTCTGCAGACACAGCTTAAATGTGTTCTATCTTGGTCTCTCAGTCCATTAGTTATGACTGCCAAATGCTGCTGGAGGCCCAAAGAGAGGAGTTGAGAATGTATCATGGGCCACTTTGTATAATAACCTAGTTCAAGTACTACTGTAAAAACTACAAAATACCCTAAATTTAGGAATTATGTTTTCTTCTTTCCTTGTATTCTGCTTTTCTCTCTACAGACTTAGAAAATGTAATTGTCACAGCCTCATATTATGAGGGAAACCCAGAAAACCCAAAATCACAGCTCTAATGCCCTCTAGTGCTCTCTGCTTCACCATCTTCAGATATCTAGCTTGTGTCTGATTTCTCTCAAGCAAGGCCTCCCAAAAGTGTCTGATCTACCAATCTCCAATAAACAGGTTGACTGTAAGATGATAAGAGCCTCATTTTTACCTCTCTCACTACCGCTACCATTTTACCAAAGGTCTACTAGTAACATACGTCCTCAACCAGCCCTCCTCAACCCTAGACACACATTCGAATACCCTGGGAAGTAATTTTTGAATATTGATGCCTGAACCCCAGGCCCAGATTAGTTGGTATAGGGTGGGGCCTGAAAATTGATATTTTTTCAAAGTTCTCCTAGGCAACTTCAGTGGGCAGCCAGGGTTGACAAACTTGTGGAAACCAAAATTAAAAACATAATACCATTTACAATTGTGCTAAAAAAATTAAGTAGGGGGGGTATAGCTCAGTGGTAGAGCACAAGCTTAGCATGCAGGAGGTTCAATCCCAGTATCTCCATTAACATACAAAAAAAGAAGAAGAAAGGGGAATAAAGGAAAATTAAATAGTTAGATATAAAGCTAAAAGTATGTACAGGATCTATATGCTGAAAATTACATAACTCTGACAAAATAAATGGAGAAACATATCATGTTCATAGATTGGAAGACTCAGAATAGTACAGATGTCAATTCTCTCCAAATAGATCTAGAGATTTAATGCAGTTCCTATCAAGGTTTTTTTGTACACATAAACAAGCTTATTCTAAAATGTATATGGATGATTATCGCTTATATGTGGAATCTAAAAAAAAGGACACAAATGAACTTATCTACAAAACAGAAACAGACTCACAGACATAGAGAACAATTTTATGGTTACCAGGAGATAAAGGGGGTGGGAAGGGATAAATTGGGAATTTGAAATTTGCACCTCTTGGGGAGTGATAGAAATGTTAGCTATCTTGATTGTGGTGGTGGTTTCATTGGTATATACATCTATCAAAAGTTAAAAAAATGTGACAATGAATATAGGTATGTTCATGTATAACTAAAAAATTGTGCTCTACACTGGAATTTGACACAACATTGTAAAATGACTATAACTCAATAAAAAAAAGTTTTAAAAAGTTATCAAACTGTACATCTGAAAAAATAAATAAATAAATAAATAAATAAATAAATAAATAAATAAATAAATAAAATGTATATGGAAAGGCACAAGCCCTAGAATAACAATAATAAAATAGAATTTTAAATAAAACATACCTAATTTTTAAATTTAATTTCTAAAATATTGAATTAAAAATAAAATATTTTTAAAACGAAGAACAAAGTGGGAGGAATCAACCTGATGGCTTACTATATAGCTAGAGTAATCAAGGTAATTATTGTCTTAGCAGAGAGATGGACATAGATCAAAGGAACAGAAATAAAACTCACGTAGACTCACACAAATACACCAAACTGACTTCTTTTTTCCAACTGACTTTTGACAAAGATGCAAAAGCAATCCAGTGGAGGAAGGATAGCCTTTTCAACAAATGGTGCTGGAGCCACTGGATATCCATAAGCGAAAAAAAAAAAAAAGAACCTTGATCTAAACCTCAAACCTTACAAAAATTAACTCAAAATGGATTGTGGAGTTAATATAAAATGTAAAACTCTAAAACTTTTAGAAACAAAATATTGGAAAATAAATCTTTGGGACCTAGGACTAGATGAACAGATGTTAGACTTGACACCAAAAGCACAATCCTTAAAAGGAAAAATTGATGAGTTGGACTTTATCAAAATTAAAAACATTTCTTCCAAGGGGAGGGTGGAGCTCAGTGGCAGAGCGTGTGCTTAGCATGCACAAGTCCTGCGTTCAATCCCCAGCACCTCCATTAGACATAAACAAACCTAATTACTTCCCCACCAAAGAAATTTTATAAATTAAAGATAAATACAAATAAATAAATTTTTTAAAAAATATTTCTTCTATTGAAAGACCCTGTTAAGAAAACGAAAAGACAAGTCACAGACTGGGAGAAGATATTTGCCAACTATATCCCCAATGAAGGCCTTACGTCCAGAACAGATAAAGAACTCTCAGAACTCCACAATAAAAAAAGCAAACAATCCAACTTGAAACTAGGCAAAAGACATGAACATATGTTTCACCAAAGAGGAGATATGGATGGCAAATAAGTATCTGAAAAGATGTTCAACACCACTAGCCATTAGGGAAATGGAAATTAAGACCACCGTGAGATATCACTAGACACCTGGTACAACAGTTGAAATAAAAAATAGTGATAAATACCAAATGCTGGTGAAGCCACAGAGAAATTAGATCTTTCTATTTTGCTGGTGGGAATGTAAAATGGTGCCTCCATCTGGAGAAGAGTTGAGGGTAGAATGAATATGTACAAAGGGATAATATGAAGGGGTTCTTTCGTGGCGATGGGGACCAGTTCTGTATCTTGATTGTGGAAGTGGAATAGAACCACATGCGTGTGCACACACACACACACACATACAGTTTTTTTAAACAGTGAAAACTGAATACAGTCCGTAGTCTAATTAAGATTAATATACCACACCAGAAACTAACACAACATTGTAAATCAACTATACTTCAATTAAAAAAAAAGAATAATGTACCAATGTCAGTTTTGATATTATAATACAGCTGTGTAAGATGTCACCATTGGGGAAAGCTGGGTGAAGGATGAAGTTGTACTATTTTTGCAATTTCCTCTAAGTATATACTTATTTCAAGATAAACATTTTTTAACTTTAAGAAATATATCCCCCCAAAAGTCCTTTTGGTCTTCTAGAGTCTACTATTAAAACACAAATATCCCTGAGGGGGTGAAATCCTTAAGCAATTGCCTCCCAGCTATAGCTTTATCCGGCTCAGCTTTTTAGGTCATTTTCTGCCCTGAGAGCATTTTAGAATATATCAGGGGTGCTTCAGGAGACAGAAGGAGGGAGCCCCAGGAGAATGGGGAAGGGTCTCATAAGAAGGGGTGAATGTGCCAACCATCATCATCTCTTCCAATGCTCATGCAACATTACCCTTTCCTGTCTCAATATCTCTGCCAAGATCCATTGGTTTCATCCACACGCAGAGGCGGCAAGACAGAAATCAGCCTGAAATTCACTGCCTGCTCTTCTCTCACATCTGCCAGATGCTTGCTGTGTGCCTAGATTTCTCTTGTGAAGAACAGTTGTGCCAATGTGCTGTAGTAGCTTGGAATAAGTGGGCTAAAGAAGAATTGTAAAGTATAGTATATTCTGGAAATTAAACCTTTGTCAGTCGCATCATTTGCAAATATTTTCTCCCATTCCGTAAGTTGTCGTTTTGTTTTACTTCTGATTTCCTTTGCTGTGCAAAAGCTTATAAGTTTAATTAGGTCACATTTGTTTATTTTTGCTTTTATTTCTATTGCCTGGGTAGACTTCCCTAGGAGAACACTGCTGAGATTTATGTCAGAGAATGTTTTGTCTATATTTTCTTCTAGGAGGTTTATAATGTCTTGTCTTGTGTTTAAGTCTTTAAGCCATTTTGAGTTTATTTTTGTGTATGGTGTGAAGGAGTGTTCTAACTTCACTGATTTACATGCTGCTGTCCAGTTTTCCCAACACCACATGCTGCAGAGACTGGCTTTTCTCCATCGCATATTCTTGACTCCTTTGTCAAAGATTAATTGATTGTAGGTCTGTGGGTTTACTTCTGGACTCTCTATTCTATCCTTCAATAAAAAATAACAAAACAAAATAAAATAAAAATATCATAATGGCAAGCTTGGGTGATTAGAGCAGCTTGGGATTTTTAAAGGATTGAGAGTCTCAGTTTTTGACAGAAAGGCATCTGAATTGGGGATAGGAGGATCTCCAAATCCTTCCACATCAACAGGCTCCTCCTGTTGGTCTAGACTTTTGTTCCTGAGACATAAGGCTTTAGGAGTCACTTAGAAGTTGTTCCCCTGCAGAACATATAGAAACACATGGCGAACATTACTCCCTTTTTTTTGAGATGTACATCTGAATGGCCCAACATCAAGGCAGGAGAAACCCCACTGTTCGGAAGGATTCTGGTTCTGACAACAGCAGGCCATTAATTTGGAGACAGAGACAACTGTTACAACTCAATGGCAGAAGCAGGGAAAATGTCTAACAGCTGATACACTCAAGTGTCTCAGCTACTGGTATCTAAAACCAGGCCACACAGAGTTGGAGGAAGGGCACAAGAGTTTGTCCGAGGAGACCAAGGATTAGGGGCTAAGGAAAGGGAAATGTATGCATTGTGACCAGGAAGAACTTTCTGATGAGCAGTATTTCTTACACTCAAATTGCTCTGTGTTTTACAGAACCTGGCCAGAAAGGGACCCTGGGCATGAAAAGGCAGAGAAACACCTGGAAATAAAGCAAGAAGCTCTGAGACAGAAGGTATTAAAGGAGCCAAGGGAGACATACCTGCTGGCAGCTTGATGGATGCAGAGGTGTCATGGCCCCTTCCTTCAACACTAACTGCAAAGTCATTGGCTTTAAGGAAAGGACACAAGACAGGGAATTATGACAGACATGATTTTCAAGGACTAGCAAGGATACCATCAGAGTAAAACCCTGAAGTGAACAAAGCCACTGAGGCTCATGATTAGTTTGCTGAAGCTAATGCCAGGTTGGTATTAGAAACTAGTGGAAATAGGGCTTCTGGTAGGAAGAGATGAGAACACTCAGTTTCTTGTTATGCAAAACCTATCCCCCCATGAAATAGCTCAAATGTCCTACCATGGTTGAATTTAAGCTACAACACACAAATGTTTTAATGATACAGTCCTTTTCAATGACACTGTTGACTGGTAACGTGTCTGTGTTGGCTTAGAATTTAATTTCTGCCCTTAGATTGGCTTGCAGACTGTGCTTTTCAGTAAAATGGCATCGTTTATCAAGGTGCGATTGTGAATTCTCTCCAGATGTGTTAAGTGCCACCGTCCTTAAAGCCTACTCTGCAGGGCCAAGGGGACAAAGCCATCTTACCTGAGAAGAGAGAAGACTTCTGAGGAAAGAGCTGTGAATAGCCCCTGGAGTGGAAAGGCACTCTGGAGAGAGGGAGCAGACAAACAGGGAAAGAAAGGCCCCCATACATGCCCAGCTACTCGAAGATGAGTGCCAGAACCTAGCATCCACTGGCATGCAGGCATGGGAATCCTCAGGCTAGCCCCTGGCCCTGGGCCATGCTGTAGAGCAGGCCAGGAGTATCTCCCTAGTTCTTGATATTCCTCTCTGTCCTTTTTGGAGACTTGCTCTCCAAAATGTTCTATGACCTGGGTCAAGAGGAACACAAGAGGAGATAAACAAGGCCCTACTGTAATGCACAGGGAACTATATTCAACGGCTTATAGTAATAAAAAAGAATATGTATATATGTATATGTATAACTGAATCACTATGCTGTACACCAGAAACTAACACAACATTGTAGATCAACTATACTTCAATTTTAAAAAATGGGGGGGATGATTAAAAAAAAAAAAGGAGCACAAGAGAAATATTTCAAACAAACTTTTTCACACTGAGATATGACCCAACATGATTCCTTACCCACACTCCCACCTCCACTCTTACCTTTCAGTTCTTAAAGAAGATAACTGAAGTGAGCAATGTATAACTCAAAGGTGTTGGGGGTCTACGCAAATATGCAATAAAGCCCCTTTATTCACCCCATCCCTAAAACAGACATCTGACCATGATTGTTCTATCTCAGACTCTCTTTGCCCTGCGCTGGTAAGAGAACCCCTTTATCCTGCAAAGAATCCATTATCCTTACAGTTTGGATGGAGCTGCAACCATCTGCCCCTCCTGACCATGGGACTGGGACTCCTGTGACCTAAGCTGGCCAATCAGCATCAACCTCCCTCTTAAGCATAGTACTTGGATAAAGGGAGGGCACGTTACACAAATTAGCCAATCAGAGTCCTTCCTGGGACCTTTTTTTTAACCTACTAAGGAAGTTACCATGGGGCAGCCCTGATAATGCTATTTGAGTCCCTAGATCCAGCTGTGCTTTGAAGCATAGAACACACATTTCCCAGTTGTGTGAGTCAATAAATTCCTCTAAAAACTCTGATGTATGACAGAGAGGATGCAAAAAGCCAGCAGTCCTCATGAGTACTAACTATAGCTTTTGCCTTGTTGCTGTGTCCTTCTAGCCAAGTCACTCTGAGTCTTTGAAAACGTGGGGCAGAAATTGAGCCACATCCATTGGAGAGCTTGGATGGAAATAATGATGGGACAGTTAACATCAATGTGATGTTTGGGTATAGAAACTTTCCGTGAATGCCTAAAATTACACCATAAAGGAATCTACCCATCCTGGGCAGATATATGGCCCCTCTTGCCAATGAAATTCATTTCTGCCTAAGTTGAATGTAATAAGCATGTAACATGAGGAGGCAGATGGAAGATCATAGCCAGAAGTTAGGTCAACTTTCCTACATGCCAAGGAAGAGAATTTCAGACAAATACAACCCAAAGCTGAATCGAGTAAAAAGTGTCTAACTGGAGGAAAATAATCCATATGGAAGGCTATCATCTTGTGACAACAAGGCAACCTCGGACACCTAGGTGACTCCCCCAGGAAGATGTTAGCCATGTGGATTTCTTTATAACCTGGCAGGAGAGGCTGTCATCTCCAGAGTCTGACATCAGAAGCTCCAGATAAATGAGCCCTTGTTTGCCATCTTTCAGAACATGGCAGCATAAGTTTAATTTAGACAAACCAGAGCCTAGAAGTAGACTCACAAAGCCTTCCTCACAAGGGAGCTGGCTCAATTTCAGATGTGGAGGCAGGACAAATAAAGTGCCCAGGAGCTGTGGGAACAAATGGCAGAGAGCAGTCCAAGTCAGTGGTTAGGTGAGTTGGATGAGGGGGCAGAGGAAGCTCCAATTTGAAGTGCCAAGGATTCCAGCTAGTTCTCAGAGTATGGCAGCAGGGTATCGAGGGGCTGGCTACACATGGATGGTGATTCTTGGAAGTCTAAGCAGATTGACAGTCATCCTCAGGGGCATCTTACAACAAGGAGCAAAACTATGGGTGTTGGACTAGCTATGGAAGCCAAAACTCGACCCCATGGGTAATCAGATTGGGAGAAGGTATTAGGATATCCTGGAAAGAGACAAACACAGAGTTGTAATCTGAGAGCATCCAGGAGAGGAGACATATCATCATGGCAGATACCCAGGCTGAAGAAATGAGACAGAAGTCTAGTTCTGTGAACTGGATAATGAAGACCCAGAACCACTTTAGAAGCAAGCAGAGCCCAACACTGAGCCCAGAACGTTAAAGGGGGGCTCCAGAAATTTTCGCTGAGAACACACAGAGTTTGTGGTAGAGAAGGAGGCAAGATTTAACCTCTAGGTGGGAACTCAGGGGTCCTTTTAGGAGAAAAGGATAATAGTGACTAGGAACCCAGCTGGAAAGGTCACTGGTACCATCCTGAAACCTCCCTCAGTTCTATGTATGCCACCATTAGAACTGGGTTTTGTTTTTAGCAAACATTCCTTATGAGAAAAATTCTTATTAGTATATGGGTCATAATTTAAATGGTTATATACCTTATACTTTAGTATGAATTTGCTTACATATTTCTTTCCTAAGAGCAGGTTTTGATGGAGGTTGGAAGAACTTATTCACACAGCAGAGTCTTACTAAGAGGCTAAGAGCCAGGCACTGTGCTATGCACTAGGGGTACAAAGATGAGGCAAAGCAGATGTGCTTCATCCCTGGAGAATTTTACAGCTTTCTAGATTAAAGGTGGGAAGGCAGCCACTAAAAGGAAAAAAAAAAAAGATGTGCAAGAGGGAAGCTGGGTAGACTACACACAAATGTTTTCTTATTTTCCAGTGTTTCCAAATCTGACTCATTTATTTCTCCATGGAAATCCCACAGATGATCCTTGCCATCTTCCCACAGCCCTTAGCTCTAACTCTTCAATAGCATCAGGGCTTCTTGGTCCATGCTTACAGTCAGAGGTAGGGATGCTGGGAAGGTCATTTTGATCCTCTGATTTATGGAAAATGGGTTCCCTCAAACCTCTTGTCAAAATCCTTTCACTGCATCACAGCATCTCCTGACAATAGGCTGGTAGGGGCTATAATAACAGAGATTTATAATAACCCCAGGTCACTTATTCTCCAATGTCCACTACATAAAATTCAAACCCCTTTCAAGGCCTGGCTTTCAAAGCCTTCCACTCTCTTTAGTCTACATAACTGTACTAGATCTTTCATTACTCATCTACTTCAATTTTTTGACTTATGAATCCCAGAATATAATCTGTGCTTTCCTATTTCCATGTCCTTGTTCATGCCAGCCTCTCCACCAGATGCCCTACCACCACCATCTCTATATAAAGAATTTCTACCAATTCTTCAGTGCCATCCCATTCACAAAGTCATCCCCAATCTCACCTGCCAGAAAAGATCACTAGCCATTTTTGTGCTCGTACCATTCAAATGGCTGTTACCATATACCATCTTCTCAGATGGGTATTTTGTAACTGTCTTATCTGTCTTAATGAAAGACAGGGACTGTAATGCATATCCAGAAAATTCTGGGCATCATAAATATCTGATGAATTGAATTGAATTGAATTGAATTGAATTGATTGAATACATGTGGTTGACAGAAAGGTGGAGACCAAATCAAAGCAATGCTGTTTCAAAGGTTAGCCTGGTTGAGGCAGGCAAATAGGCCAGAGGAGAAACCAGATGGAGGCTGCAGAGGAACCAATTAAGGGACCTGTGATTACCATGGAGTGAGGAGATTAAAGTAGAGATCCAGATAGTAGAACTGGGCCTGGACAGGAAAAAGCAAACTGGAAAGGCCCTGCAAGCCAAAACATGGGGACTGGAGGAGATGAAGGATAAGGGTTCATCTTGGGGAACTAAACCTGGGGGTGCCCTAGACACAAATAAGCAGATAGCACTTGCCAAACTATGCTGTGCTTTTTCTTCTTTCTTGATTCAAGGTCTGAGCTTAGTTGATAACCATTCATTTTTTTATTGTGTTGAAAGGTCTTGGAAGTTTCTGAGGCACAGATATGCAGACTGTGTTCCTGGAAACCCTGTCCTTCCACCTCCTCCCACCATCCATGCTCTGTGGAGACATCTCAAAGCCACCAAGACTGTCAAGTGGCAGTAGAGGCAGGGTTCTGGAGCTCCAACTAACTTCACTTCAAGTACTCCACTTTGATTTATCTTGTATTTATGGAGTTTCCCATAAAATGTATCTTGAGAAGAAGAATTTGCTGTTTAAAAAGTGTTTTATATGACCCAGCAATTTCATTCCTTTCATTCAATAGAAATGAAAATATATGTCCACACAAAACCTTGTACGTGAAAATTCACGGCAGCACTATTAATAACAGCCAAAAGGTAGATGCAAGCCTACGGTCCCTCAACTGATGAAGAGATAAACAAAATGTGGTTTATCCATGTGATGGAATATTATTCAGCCTTAAAAAAGGAACAAACTACTGATACATGCTAAAAATGAATGAAGCTTGAAAACATTATGCTACATAACAGAAGTCAGTCACAAAAGTCACATATTGTATGATTCTATTCATATGAAATGTCCAGAAAAGGCAAATCCATAGAAACAGGGAGTAGATTAGTGGTTGCCTGAGATTGGGGGTGGGGATAGGGAGTGACTTTTAACAGGCATGAAGTTTCTGTTAGCAGGGACAAAACTGTCCTAAAATTAGATTGTGGTGATGGTTGCTTGACCTTGTAAATACATTTCAAAAACCACTTTAAGAAGGTGAATTGTATGGTATGTGATTTGTATCTCAGTAAAGCTGTCTCTTCAATAAAAACCTTTAGAACCTTTTACTCTAGGGCAGTGGTTCTCAATGGGGAGCATTTTGCTCCCATGGGACATTTGGCAAAATCTAAGGACGTTTCTGATTGTCACAACCAGAGAGGTGCCACTGGTACCAGATAGAGGCCAGGGATGCTGCTAAACATCCTACAATGCACAGGATGCCCCAACAACAAAGAATTATCTGGCCCAAAATGTCAGTAGAGCCGAGGCTGAGAGACTCTGATCTAGGGTATAAGTGCTTTAAAATAAAGACGATTGTTCCTAATATTCTTACCAGGGTTTGCTGTTGTCACTCTTTTATGGCATTTGCTACTCACCCGCACCCCCTATACACCTGTGGGACTCGACTTTTTTAGCATCTTTTGTAACTGGCCTCTCAGAGCTAAAGTGGCCACTCGGATTCATGAATCCCTATGTTTATAGCAGTGATCAGCTCCTCCCCTCTCACAATGGTTAGAAACCACTTCAGGATTAGAGTCACAGCTCTTGAAAATATTTATGTAACAAACAGTTTTTCAAGATGGTTATGATTCTAGAAAATGGGCAGGGGATAGCTTAACATTCTAAATAAAGTACCATATTTTAGAAAGCAAAGAAACATCCATATTTTCTAGTCTATAAAATTTAAAATCTATGCTTTAAAAAGAGACCATACATGAAATGCATACACGAGTCAGCAAGTTTATGTATCAGTATACACTTGAACCTTGAATAACACAGGAGTTAGGAGCCCTGACCCCCTCTAAGCACAGTGGGAAATCTGCCTAGAACTTTACAGTCCCCTCTCCATATCTGCGGTCCCATCTGCAAATTCAACCAACTGCAGGTTGTATAGTATTGTAGTAGGTATTTGTTGGGGAAAAAAATCACATATATGTGGACCCAGACAGTTCAAACTCCTGTTATTCAATGATCTACCTCATATTTATACAAAAGGTGTATTATAAAGCTAGGGGATCTGGTGATATTGGGCAAGTACTTATAGCCCGGATCTAGATGAGGGCAAATGCCTATGGAAAAATTTTGTGACAGGCAAGTTGAAGTTCATGGAGAAAAGCCTCTGTATGGGGCCAACTCTCCCACACTGGGAAGCTGGAAACATCTGTTTTCATGAATCAGAACCTCTCTTGCCTGCTTTATTGGTTTCCCGTAGGGACACCTCTCAGATGTTAGAAACCTTATTCTTCCCACCTTACCCCCATCACACATCTAACAAAACCAATCCTCAAGAAAAACTGCTGACACGGTCTTCACCTGGAAATGTATACATCCTGTTGTGAGTATGGGCTGGGGGAGTGTACATTTCAGTGGGATTTGTTAGCCACAGCAACACTTGGATGTCAGTCTTTGCAACATTGTAGGTCCTGTTCTATTTCATATAAGCAGAATTATGCGGTATTTGTTTTTTGGGTTTTTTTGTGTGTGTGTGTGACTGGCTTATTTCACTTAGCTTAATGTCCTCAAGGTTCATCTGTGTTGTAGCATGGGTTGGGATTTGCCAGGACGTATCTTTTTTTTTTTTTTAACGTGTAAGTCTCCACTGAAGATGTCATAGACTTGCCCCAGCGCCCCAGGAGTCTGAGTTGGGACTCTCCCACTGGGGCTTGCCATACATTCTCCACCATCTTTTTCCTACCACTGATATTTACAACACCCTAATGTCTGCCAGGTCATGGCCCAAGCACTAGAGCTGTGTGAATTGCACCTTGAACCTGATACAGGCACGTTCCTGCTCTGGGTTCCAATCAAATGCAGCAACCTTCTATGTCACCCGACACGTGGGCCAAAGCAATAACCTGCAGTGTCCAATATGCTGCCTGTAAAATCTGAAGAGGCCCACCAGGCACTATCCTTCCTCTGTGATGGGAGATGCAAGATGCAATGATTCATCTTTTATTTTGGAAGGGATGTTCTGGCACTGAAATCTAGACCACTGAAATCCTAACATTTTTAGATGTGTCAGAGTCCTGAATTTTCAGTGTTCATCTCCCACCATCTGGAGCACATTACCAAATCCCTCAGTGGGCTGGCCAACCTCTTACCTGGTAACTGATGTAATAAATCAATGTGATGTTCTGTGAGGTGTCCAGACAGTCCCGATTATACTGTACTAATGACGACAGAAGACAGGAGAGTTAAAAGAGCTTTGGGGAAAAACTGTAAATTAATATTAATGTCCATTCTGTGTGACTGTAAACTGTATTTTTTTTAATTTTCTGATATGGATAGAAGAGGATGCATTTGACAAATCAAAGACCACAAATCATGTATCTGAGGCCATGTTAGTCTTCTCTAGTGATACCACACCTGGTTGCCACTGGGATTGTTGTTATTTGGTTGAGCTTGTGGCAGTCCACTGTCAACCCTCAGAATCCAGCCAATTTCTGCAGGAGCCAGAATGGCCAATGAGATGGAGAGACAATGGAGACCACCATTACTGCATCCTTTAGATCCTTAAAGGTGGCACTAATCTTGGCTATACTCCCAGGATATAAAATTGACGCTGATTTACTGCCTTTGCTGAGTGAAAGGTAGTGTTATGGGTTGAATTGTGGCCACCTGAGATTCATATGTTGAAGTCCTAACTCCCAAAACCTCAGAATGTCACCTTATGTGGAAATAGGGTTGTTGCAGATGGACTTAGTTAAGATGAAGTCATACTGGAGTAGGGCGGGCCCCTAAGCCAATATAACTGATGTCCTTATGATGTCCTTTGGAGACACACACAAAGGGAGAAGGCCATGTGAAGATGAAAGCGAAGATTGGGGTGATGTTTCTACAAGCCAAGGAAGGCCAAAGATGGCCAGCAAACCAGCAAAAGCTAGGAAGGGGCACAAACAGATTCTCTCTCACAGCCTCGGAAGGAACCTACCCTGCAAACACCTGACTTTGGACTTCTGGCTTTCAGAACTGTGAGATGATAACTTTCTGTTACTTCAGCCACCCAGTTTTTGGTTCTTTGCTAGAGCATCCCCAGGAAATGCACACAGGCAGTTCCAGAGGTTTCCACTTAGTCTTCCCTACTATCATAGCTCTTACCCCACAGGCCAAGGAACCAATACAGAAGTTGCACCAACTGTCCATTATCTCAATCCCAATTATACATTCAAAGACTGGCAAAATGACCACAGGTTGGAACTGTGGACTCAATGCCCCCACTGTAGACTAGACCAAGTCACACTTTAAGCTAGACTTGGGCAGGACTCCATTTATTACCAGGTCCTTATACATCCTCACTCTAACAGTGAGGCCATGATGACACTTAAAGTTTCCAGTTATCAATGTTAATTCAGACCCTGTGTCCAACAGTCCTTAAGAAATCTGTCACCTCACACCGCTCAGAATGGCCATCATTAAAAAGTCCACAAACAATAAATGTTGGAGAGGGTGTGGAGAAAAGGGAACCCTCCTACACTGCTGGTGGGAATATAGTTTGGTGCAAACATTATGGAAAACAGTATGGAGATTCTGCAAAAAACTAAAAATAGACTTACCCTATGATCCAGCAATCCCACTCCTCAGTATATATCTGGAGAGAACTCTAATTGGAAAAGATACATGCACCCCAATGTTCATAGCAGCACTATATACGATAGCCAAGACATGGAAGCAACCTAAATGTCCATCAACAAATGACTGGATAAAGAAGTTGTGTTATGTTTATACAATGGAATACTATTCAGCCATTAAAAATAATGAAATAATGCCATTTGCAGCAACATGGGTGGACCTATCATACAAAGTGAAGTAAGCCAGACAAAGACAAATATCATATGATATCACTTATATGTAGAATCTAAAAAAAAATAATACAAATCAACTTATTCACAAAACAGAAACAGACTCACAGACATAGAAAACAAACTTGTGGTTACCAAAGCAGGAAGGGGAGGGGGAGGGGTAAATTAAGAGTCTGGGATTCACAGATACTACTATATATAAAATAGAAAAATGAAAATGCCAGAACACCAGAAACTAACACAACATTGGAAATCAACTCTACTTCAATTTAAAAAAAATCTGTATATCTCCCTTCCCCAGTGTAGTTGTCCAAAACCAGTTACAGTGGCAGGAGCTACTGTTCATCCCACTAATCTCCCTCTTCTAAGTTACCCCTCAGGAACAGGGGCCCACCAGAATTTGGGGGGAGCAGCACCCTCATCATATGTGGAGAAGGGGATCCATTTGGCACAAGGGGTGGGCTGTGCAGACACAAACAAGAGCCATCCAGACCCTCTTCAAGCTCCTTCAGCACCTGCCTCAGCTTCAGAGAGCCACCTGGCCTGAAGATACAGCCTTCCCAGCACAGCACACAAGCAGTGACTGAGGGAGGAAGAGGGGATAAAGGCCTGACCAGCTCCACCCAACATAAGACACTCTGATGGGCAGTACTTAACTGCAATGGATTGAATGTTTGTGTCTCTCCAGAATTCATATATTGAAACCCTATGCCAACATGATGGTATTTGGAAGTGGGCCTGTGGGAGGTAAATAGGTCATGAAGGTGGGGCCCTCAAGTGGAATCAGTGCTCTTGTAAAAGAGGCCATAGACGTAGCTGGTTCTCTTTCTGCCAGGTGAGGATACAACGAGAAGATGGCAGCCTGCAGCCCCGAAGAGGACCCTGACTGGGACCCAACCACGCTGGCACCTTGATCTCAGACTTCCAGCCTCCAGAACTGTGTAAAATAAATATTGTTGCTGAAGCCGCCCAGTCTATGATAACTTATTGTAGCAGCACAAGCAGACTGAGACACTTACTCAAGGGTTCCCTCCTGGATTGGCTGGCTGAGGCTTTGTTAGGCTTTCAGTCACATTTCTACTTCTTCCTCTGCTCATTTCCACTTCTGTCCTGTTCTTTCACAGGTGTTGGTCCTTAATAAATGTCTTGCCCCCAGCTGTCTCCAGAGAATGCACCATGTGACATGTGTTCATTCCATATTTTAGAGTATTAGTGTTATTTTTAACTGTTTGAAAATTATACTTTAACAGAGATTTTGCAGGTAGTATAGGTGTGTTCTTTTTTAATCTACTTTTTTTTACTCTTTTTGTGTGGGGGGGTTATTTATTAGGTTTATTTATTTTTTAATGGAGGTACTGGGGATTGAACCCAGGCCCTCGTACATGCTAAGCATGAGCTCTACCACTGAGTTATACCCGCCCCCTCTAAGAATCAGTTCTTTATTAAGAGCTATGTGAGGTCAATTGATGTCTTTGCTTTTATCTCAAGCAAAACTGTTATTTTCCTTTCCTTGGAAGCAGATGGAGGCATGTGTGGAGAGGGGGCTACACTAAAGAATGTAACTCTCAGTAACACTCAATAACATTGTAAAATGGGTTATGTTCCTTCAGGGTCTTCCCTTCTCCCTCCTCCTTCTCCTCCATTAATCATGTGAACTCTCACTGGGACCTGGGTCCCTCGCAAACCTCCAGGACCTTTTCCCCCATCAAACTCCCCTGACCACCAGAAGTGACCCATTCTTCATCATCCCTGTGGGTCACATCCCCTTAGACATGTGCTAAGTGACTCATTAATCAGGATCCACCAGGCTATTAATAGCTGCCAATAGCAATGTAAACAGTCCTGTTCCTATGCTTTTTCCAGAAGAGTATAATGCGGGGATTTTAGAGCCATGAGGGCACCAGGAGGGCAGACCGTCATAAGTAGAGGCAGCCACAAATTATGGCTTCTCAGCAGCCACTTTAACATGGAAAAACAGAGAGAGATCAGAATGGGATTCTAAGAAAGGGTTAATGACAAGCACCACGCTGGGTTAGGCTCTCAGCAGCTACAGCGACCTGGGCTACTCCAGGAGCTGGAGAAATGGTGAAGGGACCTGAGAGGAAAGTGAGACTGCTCCAGCCACCTGCTTACAAAGTTCTGACTCTTGTACTGAGGCAATTCCAGACAAGTAACTGATTTAAACAGACCATTTACCCAGTCTGCCTTTGTCTTGGAGAAATTAGTCAGGATAAATGACAGCATCCTGATTAAAATAAACAGGAATCATTCAGAAATCTTGACAAAAAAGAAAACAAAACTGAGTTGACTACTGAAGGCTGTGTGGATGGAGACTTTTCTCTGTATGATGACCAATATTGGCACAACCAGAGAAAGTTATCTGGAAGAATACTTTTCTCTGTGAACTATCAATCTGATCGAGAGTTTGGTTCAATTGTGTATGCCTGTATTCACTTTTAGAGTTTGCTTTTTCCTCCCATCCTTTCCCATTTACTTTTAATTTTTGACTATGTAGCTTTCCCCACTTTCCTATGCATCACAAGAGGAAATGTTGGAAATATACGCTGCAAACACAAGAGTGTGTTGTTGCCTTTAGATAAAGATTTCTGTTGTGTTTTAAAACTAGATGGCAGTACGGTTTCCTGATAAACCTGGTTCCAGGTCCTTAGTGTATTTCTGCAACTAACAGCAAAAAGAAAACCCACCTGGGGAAATATTTCATTGCAAAAGCACCAACTGCTGGAAACTGGGTTCGCCTAAGGAGCCCTGCTCTGTGGTCCTGGGATCATAGGCCCTCCACCAGGGCAGGATTTCTGCTTAATAAAGTAACTTTTGTGAAATTTCCCTAAATCACAAATCCGACGACGCAATTTTAGCAATGGAGAGAATGAATGAATAAATGAATGGATGCATGAATTAATGAATGCAAGGAGGCAGAGGCGCCTGCTGGGCTTGGGATTGAGTTGAGGGGTGAATATGGACCATGAGACTGCAGCTGCTCACACGAGGACAGACCCCATCACTGCTGCACTAAGAGGCATAGCTGTAAATTCTGTTACAAGAGTACCATCTTCAGCACCTTTGACAAGTGAACAGACTAAGTCACAAAGACGGGATTCGAATCCTTTCTCCACCCCAAAAGCCCTTCTGCCATAGCCGGGAACTCTGGCTAAGCAACCATTGCGCCTGCGTCAAATCAGCGGCCAACTGGAGTTCGGCGTGCGACCGGGGTGGGGTTGCGGGGAAGGCGGGCTAATGCCCTGTGAGCACAGAAAATCCTCAGGATTGGTAAAAACTCGCATTGACCAATCAGGTCCCAAAATGAGCCTTGAGGCCCGCTCACCTCTCCGCGGATCCAATCGCTTGCTCCTGCACGCTCAAGCCGCCGATTCAAAGGTAAAGAACCTAGAAAGGAGGAGACTGAGAAGCTGCGAGTGAAGCCTGGGCAAGTTGGCGGCCTCATTCCAACAGTGGGTGCCTGCCCGGGACTCGGATGGGAACCGAGAGGATGGGTGGGGGCTGCGGACTGCCGTTCCTGCCTCCATCACGAGCTTGTGCAGAAAACCCCCTACACGGGAGGTGGTAGCGGCCCGTAGTGTCCCCTCCAACCCCACAGTGGTTTCTTCCAAAGTAGACGCCACCTACCTAGTGGTACCTTCCAGAGCTGACTGTTCCATCTGCGCCTCCCGCAGTGGTATAACCTGGGGGACGGTTCTATCATCGACTTTTCATCTCTGCGTCCGGAGGCCCCCTACTGGTGTGATCAAGGAGGCTTCAATGCCAATACCCTGTGAACTGTTCCTTCTCAGCCTCCTCCCATTCTGTGGACCCTTCCATCTCTATCTCCTCCCACTCCACACCCACGTTCCCAAATGGACTGCTCCAGGCCTTGACCCTGAAGGCCTTGCAGAGAGCAAAGGCTAAGGACTACAACCCCCTGCCTTAAAGCTCCTGCCCCAGGAGTGGGCTGAGGATGTCGATCATTGGACAGCAATGTGGCAGCATCTATCAAAATAAAAAAACTGGAAATATAAAGAAGCTTTCATTCAATTAAAAAAAAAAAGAATTGACGAAAATAAAAACTGAAAGTATCTTCCACTGGAATGTCAGCTCCACCAAAGCGGGAACATGTAGCTTTCTAGTTCCTTGAGTCTTCCCAACACCTAGAGCAGTGTCCGGCACAGAGTAGGCACTCCTTAAGTTGTTGAAGGGCTGACTCCTTAGATTCAGCAATTACACTTATAAGATTGTGTGCTAAAGAAACACACACATGTGCACATTACTGTGCGCACAAGGGTGGTACAAGCGAACTACCGATGGGCTGGGGAGTGGTGCTCTCAATGACCATTTATAGCCAACGACTTGCAGAGTAAAATTAATGACTAGGGTTCATGTTATACCACACAGCACCCGCTAGATATGATACAAAATGAGTGGGACTCTGTGTACCTGCAGGGGCAAGGGGGAGTGCCTTCTACAGGACACGCTGTTAACAGAGAAAAGCATGTGGAACGTGTGTGTTCAGAGAAAAGTGTCCGACCCCAAAAAGCTAGTGCCCGATCCCTGCTGGAGGAGCGGGGACTGGGCTTTGTTCACCGCAGATCTGGCTCCATACCGCTCGCAGGGCTATCCTAGGGGCTTGGGGCCGACTGGCTCAGGAGCCTGGGAGAGGGTAAGCCATTCCTTTCAGCTTCATTCATTCGCAAATGCTGTGAGCTGAGTGACCTTTATGACTTGGATGAAGATGCGATGAAAGCTCACCCAGACCAACAATGGGAGGACAAGAATCTCCAGATCCTAACAGTCTCTGGGGATTCAGGCCTCGTGGGGTGACCTACACAAGGCCCAGAATGAGGCCCTGGCACCACTTGGGCACTTGCATGGCAGGGAAAGGGGGTTCCATGTCGGTTTGGGAAGGGACCCTTAGGAGCCACAGGGAAATCTTGGAGCCTCAGTAACAGGAGTACCATCCGGAATGGAGGAGGGGACAGGGATGGTAAGGGATGGAGACTTAGCTAGGACTAAGGCTAGAACTCTCCTAAAGGGAGCACTTTAAGAAAGATGTAACAAAATAGGCACAATAAACTTCGGAGGGTAGTGCTGTCATCACCTCCATTTCATATATGAGGAGACTGTTGGCTCTTCTTCCCCAGTATCCCTTCTTGAACTTCCATGGGCTGCACTCCTAATTCAATGCTTTAAAATGATTTCATTAGCAAGCCCTTATTAAATATTTCTTATATGTCAGGAACTGTTCAAAATTCTTTACAAATATTAACTCATGGAATACTTTTCACAACAACCTAATGAGGTAAGTAGTTTTGTTTTCTCCATTTTATAAATGTGGCACCTGAGAAACAGAGAGGTTTAGTAACCTGCCAGAGGTCACACAGCTGGGAAATCATGGAGCCAGGATTTAACCCAAAGCCATCTGGATCCAGAGTTCCAGCCTCATAAGCACATACTGCGTTGCCTTTTTGTTTCCTTTTTGTGCTTGTGTGTGTGTGTGTGTGTGTGCCTCCCTCACCAGACTGTGTGACTCCTGAGGGTTTGTGTGATGCCTGTGGGACTGCCAGGTTTCCAGCAGCAAGGACATACTTGACATTGCATGGGCCTCCCTGAGCAGATGCTGATTTGGTGGAGTAACCCCTCCCCCTTCCATCCAGGAGCGGACATCCGGAGTGCCCTCAGTGTGGCACCATGGGGAGTGAGCTTCTGTGTACCTGACCCTAAGAAGACCTTTCTGGGCAGCTGGGAGAGGCCGAAGGGCCATGACCCCATTCCGACTAGTACAGTCATCTCAAATTTTCTGTAAGATCGAATCACTCGTTTTAAGTGAAATATTTTGGAAAGATTCTATCACTGCACAAAGTTGGAAACAATGTATTGCCACAGGAGGTAACTGTAAAAATAGACAGTGAAAAATACCGTATCTTATCGATTCTAAAATGCTTTTTTTTCACATTTCAACATATCAGAAAACAGGAATGCATCTTTCAGTCACTGAGATAAGGCAATGGGTCATAGGTTAATTAGCACCCTTTCTTTCTTGAGGCTCACTTAAAATAATGGTGTGACACAGTCTATGGCATCTGAGATTTAATGAGATATGGTAAAAAAAAATTCCAAAACTTTAAATTTTAAAGAATAACTTTCTTTTAGGTAATCACAGATCTATCTCATTTGCAGTGTCCTAAGCACTTCTTTTTTCTCCCCAAATTTATTAAGACATAATTGACATGTACCATTGTATAAGTTTAAGGTGTACAACAACATAATGATTTAACATATGCATATATCGCTAAATGATCACCACAGTAAGTTTAGTTAACACCCATCACCTGACATAGTTACAATTTTTCCCTTGTGATGAGAACTTTTAAGATCTAGTCTCCTTGCAACTTTCAAATATACAATACAGGATTGTTAACTAGAGATAGTCACCATGCTGTACATTAGATCCCCAGGACTTACTTATCTTATAACTGAAAGTTTTTACCTTTTGACCACCTTCACCCATTCCCTAGCCACCGTCTTCAACCCCCCACCTCTGGCAACCAGCAATCTGCTCTCTGTTTCTATGAGTTTGTTTTTTCAGATTACACGCATAAATGAGATTATCCAGTCTTTGTCTTTCTCTGTCTGGCTTATTTCACTTAGCACAATGCACTCAAGGTCCATCCATGTTAGTAGCAAATGGCAAGATTTCCTTCCTTTTTATGGATGATCCCAAGCACTGCTTAGGTGCCATCTCACTTAATCCTCACTTAGGCCCCTTAGAGGAAAATCCTGTCACCCCTGTCACTGGTGAGGACACTTGGGCCCAGAGAAGGCAGGCAACTGGCTCAAGCATCTAGCTCCGGCCGGGCAGAGCACAGCCAGGTGCCAAAACCCATGAGGACAGCAGCTGGGGCGGTCCTGGCATTCACGCAGCTCCAGACCTCTCAGGGTCTCCTACCTGTCCTCACAGACTCAGCCCTGCACCCTGTCATCCCAGCTCCTGCAGGACACTCACTGCAGCTCCTCCCCTCAGAAACCCTCTCCCTTCCCCCTAGCCCTGGGGGAACTGCCCTGGACTCCTGGTCTGGGTCTGGAGTTTCATCTGGATCCTGTAGAGATTTCCAGATGTGCCCCAACAGGGACCTTATGCGCGACCCCTGTGTGTGGGCAGGAGACAGGTGTCCTGCAGAATGTTCTGTCCTTGCAGGGAGCAGGGAGGGTCCTGAGGGGATGCTCTGAGGCAGCGCTGGGTGCTGGGTGAGAGGAAGCGAACTGGGGTGGGGGTGTAACTGAGGCCCTGTGACTAGGGCTGGGGGAGGGGCTAAAGAGGCCCCAGGGGTGGAAGGGGAGGCCTGGTGGCTGGTGAGGGGAGATCAGGGAACAGACATGCTGAGGTGTCTGGAAGTTCTGGTCCAGACACCTGCGCTCTTCATACTCTGCTGCCCATCTCCCCCCAGATGAGAGACTTTCACTCTCCCTGGCTGCCTCCTGCTCATGCTTAACAACTAGGCCACTTTAATGGAGGACAGAACTGCAGAGCTTTGTGTAAGGTGTGTTGAGGGTCATAATCCCCTGAGTTACATAGATACATAACCCCTGAATTATGAAGATTAAACCACAAATGTAAGATACCATGTTCTATGTGTATGAGAGAGACAGACACACAGAGACAGACACACAGACAGAGACAGAGAGGGGGAGGGAAGGAGGAGAAACAGAGAGAGAATCAGACAGTCAGAGACACAGAGACAAGTGAAGCCAAACGGCCTCTCTGTAGGCTCATAAATGGTAGTGATTTGGCCACTAGCAGACCCTAAAATCCATCCTACAGTTCTAGCTCCCTGAATGGTCTATTCTAGGGGCAAGGGTATAGCTCAGTGGTAGAGCATGTGCTTAGCATAAACGAGGTCCTGGGTTCAATGCCCAGTACTGCCATTAAAAAATAATGATCCATTCTAAGGAGGTCTCCCCTGATCCCTCTGGGGGTCATGGTCATAACCTGAGGCAGGGGCTAGGGGCACAGGCTGCAAACAAACCTGGAGTTCTAACCCTCACACCTCCACTACTTCCCATCTGCATGACACTGGGCAAATCATATAACCTTGCTGGGACTCAGACTGTCAATTGTAAAATGAGGACAGTGGCATGTATAATTCACGCAAAGCACTGGCACACGGCAAGCCTAGGGCAAACAGTAACTGTTACGATCAACACTGTCACTATTATTATTCCTGGTGGCCATTGACTGTTGCAGTATTTTTCTCCTTTGTGGGATGGGGACCTTTGCCGCTCTCAGAGGTAGGCCCCATCTGTCCACCCCTACGGACCCATTTGAGGACAGTGACAGTTACCACAAAGGTTTGGGAGCAGGAAAGGAGGTGTGATACACAGAATAATGACCCCCTCCCCCAAAGATGTCCACATTCTAATCCCCAGAACCTATGAATGCATCATGGCAAAAAGGACTTGGCAAGTGTGATAAGTTAAGAATCTTGAGCTGGGGAGATTATCCTGGATTATCTGGATGGCTTCTGTGTAATCACAAAGATCCTTATAAGTGAAAGGAGGAGGCAGGAAAATCAGTGTCCATAGGACCATATTCTGGGTCATAACAAAATCTTAACAAATTTAAAACAACTGAAATAATTCACAGTATGTTCCTGGGCTATAATGGAACCAAACTAGAAATCAATGCCAGAAAAATATCTGGAAAATTTCCAAATGTTTGAAAATTAAAGACACTTACAAATAACCTATGAGTGCCTCAAAGAGTATGTCACAAAGCAAATTAGAAAATATTTGTATTAAATGACACTGAAAATGCAACATAACAGTATTTGTGGTTTGCAGCTAAAGCAGTGCTTAGAGGAACAATTATGACAGTAAATACTCATCTTACAAAGGAAGGTTATAGAAGAGGAAAGTTTCCCTTGACCCACTTAGGGTCCTTGGCTGGATCTGAAAATTAGAATGACAAAGACAGATTAACAAGAGAAAAGTATGCAAATTTATTTAATACAAATCTCACGTGACACGGGAGCCATCATAAGGAAATAAAGACCTGAGGAAACAGACCCAAGTAGTTTTATGCTAGGTTTGATTACAAGTGGACAGTCATGGAGAAATAGGATAGGGTCAGAGAGCATGTGGTAAGTGTAGTAAACTGGGGGGAAAGTTAGCAAGGCCTGTTTGTTCAGATTCTTATTAGGATTCCTTTATCTTCAGAAATAAGGATGTTTCTTTCCTTTCTCACATGAGGGCATATGATCTGTTTCAGGGAAAGGGGCAGGGGGAAGGTCAGAGTGACCTCCCTGCTTTTGCTGTCTTCTCAAACTCCTTCAGCTTAAAGTATTCAATAAGCCAAGGTGCCATATTTTGGAGTAGCACATCCTGAACCCCATCAATGATCCAAGCTTCCAACTCATGAAATTAGAAAAAGACAAACAAGCCTAAAGCAAGTTGAAGGAAGGAAATAATACAGACAAGAAATTAAGAAAATCGAAAACATAACAATAGAAAAAACTCAATGAAACTAACAGCTAATTGCTTGGAAAGATCAATAAAATTGATAATTAAAAAAAAAAAAACTCTAGCCGGGCTAACCAAAACCACAAACAAATCAAAGAGAAGACAAATACCAATATCAGGAGTGAAAGAGAGACAGAGAGGGAAATAGGGAGTTAGTGTGTAATGGGTACAGGGTTTCAGTTTTGCAAAATGAAGAGTTTTGGAGATGTGATCGTTCACAATAATGTAAATGTACTTAATGCCACAGAACTGTACCCTTGTAAATGGTTACAAAGGTAAAATTTATGTTGTGTGTATTTAATCACAATTTAAAAATAAATAAATAGTGTTTTAAACTTAGCAATGGTTGTTATCAGTACCCCAAAGCAGGATGTTTCAGTGAAGGAGGAGGAGGCTGCTTACCCACAACTGCCGCAAATGCTGCAAGTACTGGAATTCCACTTGCCCATGGCCCTGACTGACCTGAGCTGAGCAGCCTAGAGAGGCTGGTGCCTCTTTTGGAAATTCATTATCGGATTCTCAGCCTCATGATGCCCAGCAGACACATCTGGTGGTCTCTGGTCATCCTGAGGCCTTTGTTCCTGTGACATAGACCAATTTGTGCAACTATAAGCTGTACTCAGGCCTAGATAACTATTTCTTCTCCAAAGGTCCCAAGCTGAGGGTGCTGACACCAATCTTCAGCATGGCTTCTGACCTGGACACACAGTGCCTGACAATGGTCTGTGATCCAAAGCCTGAGCAATAAAAAGAGATTTCCAAACACCTTGAATGGGTAGACTTGAGTCTAAACAGACCAGATGTCAGAGATTTGTCTTCCTCCATAAGAAAAAAAATTCCCTACCTTCCCTCATTCTGTGTATTTTCTGTCTTCCCTTTGAGTGCTTCTTCACCTAAATTTCTAAATCAAAGACCAGTTATCAGATGACTTGTAGTGAAAACCAGACATCAACCAGTTTTCCTTGGCTTTCAGCTCATTGAAAACACTCCAAAGTTGATACAACCTAAGAATTTCTGCTCCCTTGGGCCATCTTTTGTCCTTTACAAAAGGTTATTGTCAAAGCTGGGGAGGCCAGGGTTTGTAAGCCCATGGGCAACATACAATTCCAGTGCTCTGTAAAGTCTTCCACTAGGGAGGGAAACAATGAGTTTCCAATATTTTGTAGGAATTTGCCATAATATTGGTATCAGAACTCAACAAAGAGAACTTAAATGGATAAGGTAAATTGTATGTTTATATTTTAAGCATCCATTAATTAAGGAAAAGTACAAAAGTAGGTGGGTTTTTTTTTGCTTTTTATGTTTTTAAAAACTTTTTTGAAGAGAAAAAAATAGATTTCAAAAAAATCTCTTGGAAATCAGGTAGCTAATATAAAACATTTAATGGAAGACTTAAAAAAACAAGTTGAGCAAATCTTCCAGAAAGTTGAATAAACAGACAAAAGGAGTGAAACAATTTTTTTAAGTCTTAATACGGTGGTCTAAAGTTAGATTGAGAAAATTTCCAGATACTGAGAACAGGGGAGAAAAGGCAAAGAAAATTATCAAAGAAATAATGCAAGAATGCTCCTAAAAAATGAAAGCCAAGTGTATCCAACACAAATGAATAAAAGACAAAGGGGTGTTACTGGAAAATTTCAGAATATGAAGAAAAAATAAAAATAAACAGTAAATCCTCAAAAAAGAAGACAACCCAATAAAACATGTACAAGATATGTGAACAGACAACAATACATATTGATGAAAAATGAGCACATGAAAATATATGCTCAACATGTTGAAATGCAAATTCCAACCCCAGGGAGATGCCACTACACACACCCCTTTTAGAATGGCTAAAATGAAAAAGACTGACCATCCGAAGAGTTAATGAAGATGTGGAGCAACTGGAGCCCTCATACACTGCTGGTGAGGATGCACCACTTTGAAAAATATTTTGGCAGTTTGGCACTAAGGTTGTAGAAATAAATAAATCAATAAACTCCAGAGGAATTAAAGAAAAAGAATCTATGGTAATGGAATACTCCCTAGCCATAAAAAAGAATAAAATAATGCCATTTGCAGCAACATGGATGGACTTGGAGATTGTCATTTTAAGTGAAGTAAGCCCAAAAGAAAAATGCCGTATGATATCACTTATATGTGGACTCAAAAAAAAAAAAAAAGAGGCACAAATGAACTTATCTACAAAACAGAAACAAATACACAAAGAAAACAAACATGGTTACTGGGGGGAAAGGGGGTGGGAAGGGATAAATTGGAAGTTCAAGATTTGCAGATACTAATTACTATATATAAAATAGATATACAAAGGGAGAGGGTATAGCTCAGTGGTAGAGTGTGTGCCTAGCATGCACGAGGTCGTGAGTTCAATCTCTGGTACCTCCACCAAAAGTAATAAATAAATAGATAAAACTAATTACCTCGCCCTCCAAATTTTTAAAAATAAATAAATAAAATAGATACACAAAAAGTTTCTACTGTATAGCACAGGGAACTATATTCAGTATCTTGTAGTAACCTATAATGAAAAAGAGCATGAAAACGAATATACGTGTAGATATATATATATATATCTGAAACTTTATGCTCTGCACCAGAAATTGACACAACATTGTAAACTGACTACACTTCAATTTAAAAAAATCAATGATACATTTACAATAAAAGGAATTTATGGGGCAAGCAGAGCAAAGAAAAGTATTTATGATGAATTTGAAGTAAGACAGAAGAAAATACTGAAAGCAAATAGATAAGGAGAAGTACACAGGGGTTTAAGAACCCTGGGTTGAAAACTAGCTGCACTGGGGACTAGTGCTTTGACCTTGAATAAGACACTTATCTTCAATAAGATACTTATCTTCTCTTATCCTCAATTACCTGATCTATAAAATAAGGATAATAGAGGGATGAATTTTTTTTTAATGAAAGAGGGATAGTAACAGAGAGACTAACATGTACTTACAGTGAAGAAGTACCAGAGCACATACATCATCCCCTAGGAGAAGCCATTCCCTGACCACCTGGGTTACAGGGCTCTCCTGTTCTGAGCATCCCCTCGCTCTCCCCTGTCACTGCTCTCATCATCCTTGTTCTGTCATTACCTTCTGGATGGTTCTTTACTCATTAATTCGGAGCTCTTTGAGAACATATCCTGGCAGGAATCAATCATTCCTATGTCCTCAGAGCCTGCCTATTCCAGAGCGAGGAGCTTGATTCCCAGCAGGTGCTCAGAAAAGATTGTTTTTTGGCTTTGGATTGGGTTTGGGTTTGGGTTGTTTGTTTGGGGTTGTTTTGTTTTGTTTTGTTTTTGGTCTGAGTGATGACGACAGGCAATGCTCATTTAATCAAGTATAGTGATGATAGGATTCAGGACACACTGACCTCAAAATATGGCACCCTGGCATGTGGAATATTTCAAGTTGAAGTAATTTAAGAAATGGCAGGTACAGGCAGGATTTTCTGACCTTTCTCTGAAGTAGGTCATAAGACTCTCACGTGGGAGCTGCCCTCCCTCTATCTGAAGGAAAGGAGCATCCTTATAGCCAAAGACACAAGGACACTGCCAAGAATCTGAACAGACAGGCCTTGATGTTTCCCCTAGTTTACTATACTCAGCTCACACTCTTTTCTATCTTACCCATGTTTTCAGGACTTTCCACCCTTCATCAAAAATAGCATAAAACGCTTAGGTGTAACCATTTCTTCAGGTCATGTAAAACTTACTATATTAAATTAATATGCTTTTAACTCTTGTTACTTTTCCTTTGTTTCAATGGCCCCAGCCAAGAACTTAGAAGGGTAGGGAAAAATATTTTTTTCCTCCCTATACCATTATTAAACCAGCATTTGGTTATTGGAAACAATACATTATAAACAAGAGATCATAGGAAATATCTCTGTGCAAGCTTCTGTTCTCTTAGAGGGAGGTGTGCAGGAAAGTTACCTCAGCAGGCTTGGGTTGCTCCAATCCTGCACATACCAAAGAAGACTGCCTCCAGTACTGACCCTTGGATGGCTCCTAAGAGATAACCTCTGAGCCCTTGGAATATTTTGCCTTCTTGAGACCTTGGGCCACACTGTACCAGCAGGATTGAGTAAGTTTATCCTAACAATGTGATTTACGGTGAATATCTGTTTTTGCTTTGGGGACATAGCATCTGAGTAGCTGAGGACAGTCACATGAACTCCGCATGCCTATGTGACTAACTCCCAAGAAAAAATATGGACCCCCAAGGCTCAGATGAGCATCCCTGGTTGGTAAATGCTTCACATGTATTGTCCCACATCATTACTGGGAGAATATATAAGTGTGTCCTCATGCAATTCTCCTGAGAAGGGACCCCTGGGGAGGAATCTAGCACCTGGTTTCCCTTGGACTTCACCCCACACACCTTTTCCCTTTGCTGATTCTAATCTGTAACCTTTTGCTGTGATAAACCGAACCATGACTGTTAACAGCTTCTGGGCCCTCTGAGTCCTTCTAGCAGATCATTAAGCCTGAGGGTGGTCTTGAGGATGTCTGCCACAGGGAGTGATTGCTCTTTACCCCACACTGTTTCAGAAGCATCTAGTACCAGGGTATTGCCTACTTTTATATTTATAATGGATTTTAGTCACTGCTTCTTTCTCAGATCAACCTCAGTTAGGGGCTCCTTTGGCTAATTCGCTAAGGTCTTCCCATATACAAAGGGGCTGAGGAAAAAACTAAGCTCTCAGTAAACACTTCTTGAATAAACAACACTGTCAATCTGGTTATTTTAGTTTTAAGAGTAAGGCATAGATGTCACTTGGCCTTGCAGCAACAGAATCAAGTATGTGAACCCAGTGATCAGTGAGTATGGGAAGCCCAGTTGACTTCTTCCACCCTCGTGAGTCTCCGCTCCTTATTTTCCTCCTGCTTGTGGCCACCCCCACTCACCACTTTTTTCCTAGGTCCCTTCCCTGTGCTCCCCTTTTGCACTTCAACTGCCCTTCTGTTTATGAGTCTCTCTGCCCCACCAATGTAACAGTCCCCATGGAAAACACCACATGTATCCATACGTTATTTCCCTTATTCACCACAGTGGTAATTTAGTGTAAATATTTTAATTCCTAATTTAGAAATGAGGAAACAGACTCGAAGGACATAGTTACCTTTCCCAACATCACACAGTGTATGTTAGAGCCAGGATCAAAACCAATGGCTATTCCATACCATGGCCTATAAGGAGACAGAGTAGGCAGGACCCAAGTCATTTTGCCTCAGCAAGCTGTCCTGGTCCCATTCCTTCTTCCTACATTCTAATCCTTTCATCCAGGTCTAGGCCTAGGAACTTCTCATATATTTTCTGCCAAATTAGGATACCTGACATTTAGTCACATTTTTTAATTTGAACCATAGAATTTCAGTCCTTTTAGATCAGGAAATATTTTTGACCCTATGTAAGAGGGAGAAATGATTGCTGATCATAATTAAAGCTCTATCATTCCTTAAGCAGGGTGAATTCTAAGTAAGGTCTTTTTTCATAACTGTTTTTGGTGTCTGAGGATACAAATGGGAGCTGCGAGATGTAACCTGCTGCCGTTTTGTATTAATAGGGGTATAGGGCTGGAATCAGGCAGTTGTGCGGTTCTGAGTGAAATCTGTGACAGTCAGGCCAACAGATTTTGCAGAGGAAATGTACTTGTTGCTGCTCCCTCCCAACCTCTAAATAACTCCAAAGGACAGGTATTTGCAGGGGATGTTGTGGCATTTTGCCATGAGGCTTAAGGGATATTTCTTTTCTCTGTCTCCCGATAAATTGCCCCCAAAAGGTTTAGTAATCTAGTCATATTTTTCTGTAACACTATATGTCTCTCTATAGCAGATCAAACAAAATATAATATTTCCAAAACAGGAACAATTTTCAACAGAATCAAATACCTAGGAATAAAATTAACAAAAGATGTGCAAGAATTCTTTGCACAAAACCGCAAAACTTTATTGAGAGAATTTGAACAGGTACATTTCCAACATAAGAACACCCTACATGGTTACAGCTTGTCTTCGTTTCAACCTGTGGTTTCCCTTCATCTGTAAGATAACATTTGGGAATATTACTTAAAATTTTATTTAGATGGCACTAAAGCATACAGAGGACACTACAGTTTCAGTTTTATAACATGGACTAAAACCAGAACCCTAAGGGTGACCCTTGGCTTATATCCAGTTAAACCTCTGTAGAGACTCTGAAGGTAGACTTTCAGACACATTAATAATATTTGCTAAACACATCATTCTTTCTACTGGTACAGAGAAACAAACCGACTGTTCAAGTTCAGAACTGACTAAACCCAATACTTCTATTCCGAGGTAGTTTTAAGTGGAAAGCAACATTTTTTATACTTTTAGTAAAAATCAAAACAAGTGAAACACCTAGGAAACAGAAGGAATTTTTAAAATTTCATATAAATGCGTTGACTTGAATAACATTCTGAATATAGGATATCTAAAACAGTAACATCACACTTAGAATTGCTTAAATGAAATAAAGAGAAAGGCTAGTATTGCATTTGTTTCGGCTCCGTCTGTGGAAAAGTGCAAAACTGTTTCTAGGAGCTAGCGTAAGTCACCCTTATGTGGTAGTAGGTTAACCATTTGTCCCTGTTTTCATCCATACTCCTGCTGTAATTATGAACGGTGGCTCTTTACATTCTTAAAAGCACTCCAGTTTGTATAATGTATCAAATAGTTCCACTAGTTTTAAGTCAGTACCATCAAAGGTAACATCAAATTGTGAAGGAAAATAGTACCGTTTCTCACAGCCTGGAACAAAGACAGAAAGTGGGGTGGAAAAAAGGGGGAAAAACCTGGAAAGCCATATGTACACATAGAAAGGTAAAGAGAGACAGATAACATACTCCATATCTGCTTGCGTCTTTTTCGTGTTCCTTATTAGGTATACTTGGCCTTCTGTCTACTCTCTGCAAGACTCTCTAAACTAGTGGATCTTCTACTCACAAATATTTTCTAAAAGAGCAAGCTCTTTGATTTATTGATTACTTGGATTATTTTTCCTTTTCCTAATGCTCACACTTTAAGCATTTTCTTAAGACTCTCCTTCCTTTTCCCTTAGGTCTACACTTTTTTGACCTTTGATTATTTTTTATATTGGACGCACATGTAATTTATAATCTTTTCCTTTTTTAATAGCATATGTATTGAAGGCTATGATCTTCCCATGAGTATATTTTAACCATATTCAATAGGTTCCTGAAAGTAGCCTGAAAACTATCTTTTAATGTAAAGAGTTTGGAATGGGCTAGGAATGCAGTGAAAGGCATTTTACTTCCTAAACATCAAGTGCTTCCTTTAAATTCAGAAGCTATGTAATTAATAGTTGGTAATCTGCAAAACACACACGTAAGACACACTTAACTTGATTACTCAGGAAGTACTTCAGTTATGGTCTTTGCATTTCAATCTTACCAACCTGATACCTCGGGACACAAAATTTTCATGCCACATGTCACATGGTTAGAGATGATTATATCATAGTGCCTACATTTTCTTAGGAAGACTGGCTCATTAAGACTGACAGTGGACAGTGGGATAGAAAGTGTGCTAAGCATATGCATCCTGCACCCGCCTTGAGCATCACTGACTATCTGCACTTTCTCTACCTGATCAGACATAGAGACTAGAAACTAGATTGTCTCTTGAAAGTTTAGTAATTAGTCATTTGAGGCTTCATTTGGGGAAGGATTTAAAATGCAACTGTTCACATTTTTGTCCATTATATATCAATAAAAACTGGAAGGAAAAAAAGACAAAATGCAATTGTTGAGAGCCAGAGATTTCAGAATTTGGCGGAATCTGAGGATGGGCATTCACAACTCCTACAGAAAAACAACCGTCAAGCAAAGTGTTCCTTTTCTTAGTAGTGAGGAAACGTCCACTCAGGTGTTGTAACTTGACTCAGGTCAGAGTTTGATGATTTATCATAAATAAAATCATGTATCTTCGTGTTCAATGCAACAGAAACAGAGTATGCAAAAATCAGACCTGAAAATGATTTTTAAATATCTGATTTGAATTCACTATTTTTATACGAGCAAAGATGGGTTTAGAAGTTAAGGGATTGGCCCAGAGTCACAGAAATTGGGTTAGAGCTGGTACTGGAACCTACTTCAAGGCTTCAGCATATGTCATACAAACTGATGTGTGTTACAAATGCACTACGTGTATGTTAAACGCAGAACTCTACAAAAGCATGTGAAATTTAACAACTGTTGGTTAAAGGACTCATACTTAAAAGTAAGAAAATATTTTCATCTTTTATAATCCAGTATGGCTTTAACAAATTTGTTTCTATACCTGATAGTCCAGTAAGTCAGGCACTTAAGGTCGAAACTACATTTCAAATCACCTTTATAAGTGAACTCAGTTATAAAGAAACAGTACTGTTACCCCTGTATCATTAAAAATAGTATATTGTGGAAACAGACACCCTATAATTTGCACACTTAATGGAGAACATACCTGCTTCTGGCATTTTAAAAGGGCTCTGGCTTTGGCAGTCTCTTCCCATTGAAACCGCGACCACGCTCACGCCTAGTCTTTGGCTTAGCCACTTCCCGTTGATCAGCTTCCGGGACAGGCCCTTGCAAATAAAAAGTTGATCAATTTAAGAACTGAAACATGAGATGCGAATAAGAGTTGATAACATTCACTCTTTCACTGTTCACGAAATAAAAGCCTTAGGCTCGTGTGGAAACAAATGTGATGCTGAAGAACCACAAGAGCATTATTTCAGGAGTCTGTTACCAGAAACTAAGAAACCAGGGTTTCATTATCCTCTTCCTTTCCCAAGACTGCCCTCACACAACTTAGGTGCTCCCTTTGTACCTGTCTGTGTTATACGTGTGACTGTACTTATCAGTGATTTGTTTGGGTCTCTCACTAGACTGTGAGCTCAAGGTTGAAACCATGTCTCTCAGTTTACTCAGCATGTTACATGGAATGATTAAACAGTAAGTGTTGAGTAGGGGAAAAAGACTCAGACAATACCTCAAATTGATTAACATTCTGCAAACCAACTGCTGTATCCTCTTCCAAAATGTCAGTGTCATGAATGACAGAAAAACTGAAGAATTATTCCAGACGAAAGAAGACTAAATAGACATGACAACTAAATGCAATGCATGATCCTGGACTGGACTCTGGATCAAAAGCAAAATTCTATCAAGGGAAGTATAGGGACAACTGGGGAAATCTGAGTATACACTGAGAAAATTTTAATGATTGCATTTTCCTATGGTTGAATTTCCTGATTTAGGACAGTGATTAGCCAAGAGAATGACTTTTTCTTTCTTCTAAGGCTATATATATACACTAATGGACTTAGGCTAAAGGGTCATAACAGTTGAAACTTTATCTAAATGACTCAGTCTTAATAATAACAAACATATCAATAAGTGTGTATGTGTGTGTATACATATACACACATGGGGAGGGGAGAGGGAAGAGGATATGAAACCAATGTGGTAAAAATTTAATACTTGGCAAATTGAGGTGAAAATAGATGAGTTAACTGTACCATTCTTGCAACTTTTCTGTAAATTTTATGTTTTTTGGGAATATAAAGGAAAAATTAAAGTGAATACTTGACAACTGCATTGTACTTGAGGAAGACGAGGTTTTTTTTTATTTTTGGCAGGGGGCAGGTAATTAGGCTTCTTTCTTTATTCTTAGAGGAGGTACTGGGGATTGAACCCAGGACCTCATCCAGGCTAAGCATGTGCTGTATCACTTGAGGTATACCCTCCCCTCTACTGAAGAAATAGAACGAAGCTGGACGAATAACCCCCCCAAACCTCAGACAAGAATACTGGGCTACAGGAATCAAAACAACATGGTTTTGGCATAAAAACAGACACGTGGATCAATGGAACAGAACAGAGAGCCCAGAAATAAACCTACACACTTATGGTCAATTAATCTTTGACAAAGGAGGCAAGAATATACAATGGAGAAAAGACGGCCTCTTCAGCTAGTGGTGTTGGGGAAGCTGCACAGCCGCATGTAAATCAACGATGTTACAATCCTCCCTCACCGTGTACACAAAAATAAACTCAAAATGGCTTAAATACTTAAACATAAGACAAAACAGTGTAAACCTCTAGAAGAAAACATACACAAACATTCTCAGACATAAATCTTAGCAATGTTCTCCTAGGAGATGCAACCCAGGCAACAGAAAAAAAGGAAATACAAACAAATGGGATCGAATGAAACATATAAGATTTTGTACAGCAAAGGAAACTTATGGACTGGTAGAAAATATTTGCAAACAACGTGACTGACAAGGACTTAATTTCCAGAATACATAAAGAGCCCATACAACTCAGTAACAAAAAAACCCAAACAACTCAATCAAGAAATGGGCAGAAGGCCTAAACAAACATTTCTCCAATGAAGACGTACAAATCGCCGATAGGTATGAGAAGAATGCTAAATGTTGCTAATTATCAGAGAAATGCAAATTAAACCTACAGTGAGGTGTCATCTCACACCAGTCAAAATGATCATCATTCAAAAGTCCACAAATGATAAATGCAGCAGGTTGTGCAGACAAAAGGGAACCCTCCTCACCTGCTGGTGGGAATGTAATTTGATGCAGCCACTATGGAAAACAGTATGGAGATTCCACATAAAATTAAAAATAGACTTACCCTATGATACAGCAATCCCACTCCTGGGCATACATTCGAAGGAAACTCTATTTTGGAAACACACACCCCAATGCTCATAGGCGCACTATTTACAACAGCCAAGACATGGAAGCAGCCTAACTGTCCATCGACAGATGATTAGAAAAGAAGATGTCCTATATATACACAATGGAATACTACTCAGCGCAAAAAAAAACTGAAATAATGTCATATGCAGCAACATACATGGCCCTGGAGAAGGTCATTCCAAGTGAAGTAAGCCAGAAAGGGACAGAGAAATATCATATGATATCACTGATATGTGGAATCTTTTTCAAATGACATAAATGAGCTTATTTACGAAACAGAAACAGACAGACATAGAAAACAAACAAATGGTTACCATGGGGAAAGGCGAGGTGGAGGGATAAACTGGCAGTTTTGGATTTCCAGATATTAACTACTATATATAAATAAAACAAATAAACAGGGTCCTACTATACAGCACAGGGAACTATGCTCAATGCTTTTTAATAGCCTATAATGAATAAATATGGAAACTTATATACATAACTGAATCACTATGCTTTACACTAGAAGTTAACACAATGTCACAAATCGATTGCACTTCAATTAAAAAAAATGAAAGCTATATTTAGGTCCAAAAGTCCTCTATGCAACATTCCACAAATGAAACCCATGTAGAAAAAAGTACCAAAATTAATACCAAAATTATTCATGAATAATAGCAAATATAGTGTCTAGCAGTGAGCATAAAGGAAACGGGGTAGAAAGAAATGAATCGACATTGTTGTCAGTTACAATCTGGAATCCTTTAACAGTGGCCTGAGTTATACAAATGTTTTGTTTCAAAATACTACATATCCAGGAAAAATAATTTATCTCATGCTGATTGGAATAATTCAGCTTTGGGTTTTTCTAACCATAGAAGGATTTAACCACCTTTTAAAAGGTGGATTAAGATCATATAAAACCAGCTACTTGTACACAAGTATCCTAAATTATCTAGCCTTTATCAAACTTACCATTTAACAATATCAATTAAAGAAACAGTGGCCATCATTCATGATTCATTTCTGATGTCTCTATCCAACTCCATTGAACTATCTACTCCTGGGCCAAAACTGAGCTAAATCATGGTACATTCATCTGAGTTTTAAGCACAAACATTCACCATTATTTACGATAAAATAGGTGGGAGAAAGACACAAATTTTGGCATGGAAGACAAATTTTGTATTCAATAGTCAACTGCTCTCTGATAAACAAGATCCGTGTGCCTCAGTTTTCTCATTTATAAAGAAGGGGGAAATTCATTCTAGTGAAGGATTGCCCTAAGATGCAAACTGCACTCTCTTCACTTTTCCAGTCAATTCTCAGGGAGTGTTTAATATCCCTTTCTGCTGTTTCCCTTCCTTCTGTTATTGGCATCTCAACATGCATGACACACACACACACACACACACATTCCCACAAGATGCATCCCTCTTTCCTTTTCCTTCACCTTCAACTGCAGATGCTCCTTCATCCTCTTTGGCTTTACCAGGTCTAATGTCCTGACTTGTAGTTGGTGGCTCCCATTCTTGAGGTTGCTTATCACCGTGGGCCTACACATATGTGTGTGTAAATTAAAAAGGTCAGTTACTAACACATGCCAACAATACAAAATATACACAACACAGAGATACATTTGACTATCAGTAAATCAAAACATATTTCTCCAATACTATTGGGTATAATTTTTCTTCATAAACTTACTTTTCCCATGGTGATGCTACTCCAAGGAAAGTTACTAGCACTTTGGAAGCTATTTTAATCTATGTTGTGAGGGATGTGTGTGATCAGTTGTTAATAAGCATGAGAAGGAAGTCATCAGTTATATTCCCAGGGAATATAACAGCATCTATCCAGGCAACACCAGAACATCATCCCCCTGGATCAACGTTCTGTATCACACAGAAGACCTTTCAAGGTGTATCTGTATTGGTTCCACAATGTTTTACAAAAATTAATTTCTACTAATAAAAACATCAAATGTTTTATTTATTTATTAATGGAGGTAATGGGGATTGTACCCAGGACACTGTACATGTTAAGCACACACTCTACCACTGAGCTATACCACTCACTCCCCACCCAAAAAACCAATTGTCAAAACACTTACAGCCACAGGCCCAACTAGATTGACACATGCTTGATCATAACTTCTTTTCCTAGGTTTGTATGTTGACTTTACTCTCCGAAAGATATCTCCCACTGAAAATAAAATATTGTGCTTTGGAAAATGCATTTAAGAGGATAATTATATCTGAACACTTCCATGGCCAAATGGTGATGCACACTAATTTTTGAATTTTGAAAATAAGTCTCAAGGTAATTTAATTGTGTGTGCTTTCCAATCATACCACATCTGACAACTTGCAAAAGCAATTGTTTATGTCATGCCCAAGCTGACAGAAAAATCACCATAGGACACATGGGAAAACACAAGAAACACGTTTCTGAAAGGGTTGGGTTTCACAACGTGATTCACCATCATGGAGATATTTAAGAAAATACTACTACAGAAAATGGCTATTATCAAAAAGTGGAAAGACATCAAGTATCGGGGAGGATGTGGAAAAAGGAAACCCTTGCCCACTGTTGCTGGGAATGTAAATTGCTGCAGCCACTGTGGAAACAGTAGAGGTGTCTCAAAAAACTACAAATAGAACTACCACAAGTGCCTTAGCAATTCCACTCCTGAGTATCTATTGAAAAGAAAGAAAAACACTAATTCAAGAAGATATGTGCACCCCACTGTTCATACCAGCACTACTTACAACTGCCAAGATATGGAAGCTACCTCAATGTTATCAACAGACAAAGGGATAAAGAAGATGTGGTGTATATATATGTATATATATAGACAATGGAATACTACTCATCAATAAAAAATGAAATAATGTCATACACAGCAACATAGATGGCCCAGGAGAATTTGATTCCAAGTGAAGTAAGCCAGAAACAGAAAGAAAAATATAATATGATATCACTGATATGTGGAATCTTTTTAAAATGACATAAATGAGCTTATTTACAAAACAGAAACAGACTCGCAGACATAGAAAACAAACATATGGTTACCATGGGGAAAGGCGAGGTGGAGGGATAAACTGGGAGTTCCGGATTTGCAGATAGTAACTACTATATATAAATAAAACAGCTAAACAAGGTCCTACTGTGCAGCACAGGGAACTATACTCAATACTTTGTAATAGCCTATAATGAAAACATATGAAAACATATATACATAATTGAATCACTATGATTTATACCAGAAATTAGCACAACATTGCAAATCGACTACATTTCAATTTAAAAAAATTAAAGCTATATATAGGTCCAAACGTCCTGTATGCAACATTCCACAAATGAAACGCATTTAGAAAAAACTACCTAAATTAATACCAAAATTATTTATGAATAGCAGCAAATACACTGTCTAGCAGTGAGCATAAAGGAAATGGGGTAGAAAGAAATGAACCGACATTGTTGTAAGTTACAATCTGGAATCCTTTAAGAGTGGTCTGAGTTATACAAATGTTTTGTTTCAAAATACTAGATGTCCAAAAAAAATAATTTGTCTCATGTTAATCTTAGAATAATTGACCTGTGGATTTTTCCGACCTTAAAGGGTATGACAACCATTTAAAAGCTGCATTAAAGTCATATAAAACCAGCTACTTGTATTCAAGTATCCTAAATTATCCAGCTTTTATCAAACTTAACATATAAAAATTTCAATTAAAGAGACAGGAGCCATCACTCATGCCTCATTTCGGAACTCTCTATTGTACTCCATTAACTATCAACTCTTGGGCCAAAACTGAGCTAAATTATACTACAGACATTTGAGTTATAAAGCAAAATCATTCACCTTTTTTTTTCAGGATAACACGTGGCAGGAAAGACACAAACTTTGGCATGAAATACAAATTTTGTATTCAATAGTCAACTGCTCTCTGATAAAAAAGATCCGTGTGCCTCAATTTTCTCATTTATAAGGGGGTGGGGCAATTTATTCTAGTGAAGGATTCTCCTAAAGCTGCAAACTACTCTCTTCACTTTTCCAGTCAATTCTCCAGGCAGTGTTTGAGATCCCTTCTGCTGTTTTCTTTCCTTCTGTTATTGGCATATCAACATGCATGAGACATATGCATACACACACACACACACACACAAACACACACCCCACAAGAGGCATTCCTCTCCTTTCCCTTCACCTTCCACTGCAGATGCTCCTTCATCCTTTTTCTCTTCACCAGGTCTAATGTCCTGACTTGTAGTTGGTGGCTCCCATTCTTGAGGTTGCTTATCACCATGGGCCTACAGCATATGTGTGTGTAAATTAAAAAGTTTTGTTACTAACACATGCCAACAATATAAATATACACAATACACAGATATATTACTATCAGTAAATCGAAAGATATTTCTCCAATACTATTGGGTATAATTTTTCTTCATAAACTTACTTTTCCCCATGGTGATGCTACTCCAAGGAATGTTACAAGCACTTGGAGAGCTATTTTAATCTATGTTGGGAGGGATGTGTGCAATCGGTTGTTAATAAGCATGAGAAGGAAGTCATCAGTTATATTCCCTGGGAATATAACAGCATCCATCCAGGCAACACCAGAAATTCATCCATCTAGATCAACGTTCTGTATCACACAGAAGGACCTTTCAAGGGTATACCTGTATTAGTTCCACAACTTTATCACAGAAATTAATTTCTACTAATAAAAAACATCAAATGTTTTATTTATTATTAATGGAGGTAATAGGGATTGTACGCAGGACGTGTACATGTTAAGCACACACTCTAACACTGAGCTATACCACTCCCCTCCAGAAAAATAAAATCAATTGTCAAAACACTTACAACCACAGGCACAACTGGATTGACAAATGCTTGATCATAACTTCTTTTCCTAGGTCTGTATGTTGACTTTACTCTCCGAAAGATATTTCCCACTGAAAATAAAATACTTGTACTTTGGAAAATACATTTAAGAGAATAATTATATTTCAATACTTCAGTGGCCAAAAGGCGATGCAACCTAATTTTAATTGGAAAATATTGAAAATAAGTCTCACGGTAATTTAATTGTGTGTGACTTTCCAAGTCACACCACATCTGGCAACTTGCAAAAGCAATTGTTTATGTCATGCCCAAGCTGACAGAAAAATCACCATAGGCACATGAGGAAAAGACAATAAAACATTTCTGAAAGGGTTGAGTTTCACAACATGGTTCACCATCATGGAGATATTTAGGAAAATGCTACTAGAGAAAATGGCTATTATCAAAAAGTCAAAAGACAACATGTTCTTGGAGAAGATGTGGAAAAAAGGAAACTCTTGTCAACTGTTGCTGGGAATGTAAATTGCTGCAGCCACTGTGGAAACCGTAGAGGTATCTTAAAAATATACACACACAGACACACAGTGGAATACTACTCAGCATTAGAAATGAAATAATGTCATATGCAGCAACACAGATGGCCCTGGAGAATGTCATTCTAAGTGAAGTAAGCCAGAAGAGAAAAAAAAATACCATACAATATCACTTATATATGGAATCTAAAAAAATAACACAAATGTGCTTATTTACAAAACAGAAACTGACTCCCAGACATAGAAAACAAACTTCTGATTTCCATGGGGAAAGACGAGGTGGAGGGATATACTGGAAGCTCTGGATTTGCAGACAGTAACTACTATATATAAATGAAACAGATGAACAAGGTCCTAATGTGCAGCACAAGCAACTATATTCAATGTTTGTAACAGTCTTTAACTAAAAAATATGAAAATTTATATACATAACTATACACATCACTAGGCTTTACACCAGAAATTAACACAACTTTGCAAATTGATTACACTTCAATTAAAAAGAAAAACTAACGCTATATTTAGGTCCAAAGGTCCTCTATGCAACATTCCACAAATGACACCCATGTAGAAGAAAGTACCAAAATTAATACCAAAATTATTTATGAATAACAGAAAATATACTGTCTAGCAGTGAGCATAAAGGAAATCGGGTAGAAAGAAATGAACTGGCATTGTTGTGAGTTACAGTCTAGAATCCTTTAACAGTGGCAGGAATTATGTAAATATTTTGTTTCAAAATACTAGATATCCAGGAAAAATAATTTGTCTCATGTTAATCTTAAAATAACTAATCTTTTGATTTTTCTGACCATAGAAGTATACACCCACCTTTTAAAAGCTGCATTAATTTTATATAAAACCAGTTACTTGTATGCCAGTATCCTGAATTACCCAGCTTTTATCTAACTTACCATTAAAAATATCAATTAACAGTGGCCATCATTCATGATTCATTTCTGAAGTCTCCATCCTGCTCCACTTGACCTATCTACTCCTGGGCCAAAACGGAGCTGAATTATAGTACACACATTTGAGTGTTAAGCAAAATCATTCACCTTTTTTTTTTTTTTCACAATAACATAGGTTGCAGTAATACACAAACTTTGCAATGAAATACAAATTTTGTCATCAAGAGTCAAGTGCTCTCTATTAAACACGATCCCTGAGTTTCAATTTTTGCATTTATAAAATGGAGGAAATGTATTCTAGTGAAGGATTGGCTGAAGCTGCAAACTATACTCTCTTCAATTTTCCAGCCAATTTTCAGGCAGTGTTTGGAATCCATTTCTACTGTTTTCTTTCTTTCTCTTATTGGCATATCACCACGTATGAGACATACACATACACAACACACACATACACACAAACAAACACATACACATACACACACACACACACCCAAAAGAGGCATTCCTCTTCCATTTCCCTTCACCTTGAAATGAAGATGCTCCTTCATCCTTTTCCTCTTCACCAGGTCTAATGTCCTGACTTGTACTTGGTGGCTCCCATTCTTCAGGTTGCTTATCACCGTGGGCCTACACATATGTGTGTGCAAATAAAAAGTTTTGTTACCATTAAATGTCAACAAAATAAATATACAGAATACAGAGATATATTTGACTATAAGCAAATCTAAAATTACTTCTTCAATACTAGTTGGTATACTTACTTTTAATAAACTTACTTTTCCAACAGAGACGCTACTCTAAGAAAAGTTACAAGGATTTTGGAAGCTATTTTACTCAATGTTGGGAGGGATGTGTGAATTCGTTGTTTATAAGTATGGGAAGGAAGTCATCAGTTATATTCCCAGGGAATATAACAGCATCCATCAAGACAACATCAGAATGTCATCTTCCTGGATCAACGTTCTGTATCACACAGAAGACCTTTCAAAGTGCGTCTCTGTTAGTTCAACATCTTTTCACAAAATATAATTTCTACTAATAAAAACATCAAATGTTCATTCATTTATTGATGGAAGTACTAGGGACTGAACCCAGGACATTGTACATATTAATCACCCACTCTACTACTGAGCTATACCCCTCCCCCACCAAAAAAATCAACTGTTAAAGCACTTACAACCACAGGCTCAACTGGATTGTCACATCCTTCATCATAACCTCTTTCCTTACGTTTGTACGTTGACTTTATGCTCCAACTCATATTTCCCACTGAAAATACAATATTGTGATTTGGAAATTGCATTTATTAGAATGAATATAATTGAACACTTCCATGCCCAAATGGTGATGCACACTGATTTTTGAATATTGAAAATAGTTTGAAAATAAGTCTGAAAGTAATTTTATCCTGTGTGCTTCCCAATCACACAAAATGTGGAAATTTGCAAAAGCAATTGTTTATGTCATGCCCAAGCTGACAGGAAAATCAACATAAGGCACCTGGGAAGAGAAGAGCACATTTCTGAAAGAGTTTGCTTTCACAAGTTGATTGACCATTATAGAGACATTTATGAAAACACCACTAGAGAAAACGGCTATTATTAAAAAGTCAAAAGTCAACATGTGTTGGGGAGGATGTGGGAAAAAGGAAACCGTTACACACTGTTGCTAGAAAAGTAAATTGCTGCAGCCACTGTGGAAACAGTAAAGGGGTCTCAAAAAATATAAATAGAACTACCATAATGACATAGCAACTCCACTCCTGGGGATCTATTGAAAAGAAAGAAAAACACTATTTCAAAAAGATACATGCACCCCAATGTTCATGCCAGCACTACGTACAACTGCCAAGCATAGAAGCAACATAAATGTCCATCAACAGACAAACGGATAAAGGAGACGTTGCACGCACACACATATACATGAAATGGAATACTACTCAGACATGAAGAAGAACAAAACTTTGCCATTTGCAATACTATGGATGGGATTGCAGCATGTTACGCTAAGTGAAATAAGTTAAACAATGAAAGATAAATCCTGTATGATATCGTTTATATATGGAATCTAGAAAATAGAACACCTCAATATAAAAACAACACTATATTCACCAAAATAGAGAAAAACTACTGTTACTAGTGTGGAGAAGGAGTGGTAGATGGGCAATGTACAGGGGGAGGAGTAAGAGCTACAAATAATTAGCTATAAATTAAGCTACAAGGACATATTGTACAAAACGAGGAATACAGTCAATATTCTATAATAACTTTAAACACACTATAAATTTTAAAAATGTGATTCACTATATTTTACACGTATCACCTTAGCTAATACATGCATCCCCTATGCTTATATTAAAAGAAAAAGAAATTACCACTAGAGAATTAATACCTGTGTAACTACCATTTTTGGCACACTTTCATTTATTAAGGCCTTTCTCGGTCCCCCCGCAATCACATTTTATTGAAACACAAAGCCACACTTGTTCTTTGTCTGCACTGAAACGGCAGCGTTGACTGGTGGCAATAAAACCTCTGTGTAGCACTCTCTTAACCTGGCACAATGCTCAGTGCACTACAAGTCTCAGGACACAGTCAAAACCACACATCCATCCGTTTCTAGGCTTTTCCTCTACCGTCACCTTGTCCCCTGTCCCTACCCAGGGGCCCCAGTGGCGACTTCGGATTCTCTGCACTGTCGGCACTTTCAGTGTCTCCAGGACACAGATTCCGCAAATAATGCCCTCAAGGCTCAACCCGTCTTCACCCGACTCCCTGCCGTCCACCTCCCACTGTCCCCCTGTTCCCACTGCCACCATCGACAGCCATGGCGGCAGTGACACCTGTGAGAAGGACGACGACCTCGAAAACCGTTCTCCTCCAAGGCCACAGATCGCACCGCCCGAAGCCCGCTGACTCCCGCTCATACGCACGCACACTTCAACTCCCGGCAGGACGGATCTGTGACCTAACAGGTGATTGCAGCTGAGTAAAAACAGCCCAGTCGGTGAGACTCCATTCACGCAGCCCAGCACCCACAACGCACTGCACACGCCGCACGACGAGGGACGATGGGAGGCGAGCAGTAACGAGCATGCGCACCAACTCCCTCTTGTGCCGCGTGGGCCGGTTTCCCCGCCCTCCACGCGACCCCTCCAGGATTCCCGGATCTCTGCTCTGTGGACAGTTCCTGGTGCCTCCAGGGCTCAGATAACTCAAATAACACCCCCAAGAGTCACCCCATCTTCATCTGACCCCCACCCCTCGACCGCCCACCATCTTCCCTTCTCCCAGCCATGCCACCACGACAGCAATGGCTGTCGCCGCATCTGTGAGGACAACGACCCCGAGGACCCTCCTCCTCAGAGGCCACAGATCGCACAATGACCCCCCGCAGCCCCGATCCGTGCAAAGCCTGCTAGCTCCCCATCACACTCACGCACACTTAAACTCCCGGCAGGACGGATCTGTGGACCTACCAGGAGATCGCAGCCGAGTAGAAACAACCCAGACGGTGAGACGCGATGTGCACAGCTCCGCACCCAGAACGCGTTGCACACGCTGCACGCCGAGGGCCGATGGAAAGGCGGGCAGCCCCGGGCATGCGCACTGTGTCTTGCCTCAGCCGCGTGAGCCGGTTTCCCCGCCCTCTAGGGGCCCCCACCGAGATTCCTGGATCTGTGCTCTGTGGCACTTCTGGTGCCTTCAGGGCTCAGATATGCAAATAATGCCCCCAAGAGTCACCCCCTCCCCTCCCCTGCCCACCGTCCTCCCTTGTTCCAAGCCCACCACCAAGACCAGGCCTGTGGTGGCTGCCAGCAGAATGCCTGCTAAAACAGAAATGGCAATATACTCAATAGGATTTACACAACACCGAGAGTCATAACCTATTATTCAAAATGGCCAGCGTGTGACTAAAAATTACTCAAAATACTCAAAAACTGAAAAAAAAAAACCCAACCATATAACCTAGCAATTCCAATCGTCGAGATACATCCAAAAGAAAAAAAAAAAAACTAACTCGAAAAGATACATGCACCCCAATGTTCAGAGCAGCGCTATTTACAACTGGGAAGATACGGAAGCAACCTGCTGTCCATCAACAAAGGGATAGAGAAGTGGTACATATATACGATGGAATACTACTCAGCCATAAAAGAGAACAAAATTTTCCGTTTGCAACAACAGGGATGGGCTTGCAGCATATTGACCTAAGTGAAATCAGTTAAACATACAAAGACAAATACTGTATGATATCGCTTACATGTGGAATCTGAAAAATACAACCAGTAAATATAACAAAAAAGAAGCGGATTCACACATACAGCGAACAAACTACTGGCTACTTAGGAGAAGGAAGGGAGGAGGCGTAATATACTGGGGGAGGAGTAAGAACTACAAACTTGAGGTATAAAATAAACTACAGGGTTATATTGTACAACATGGCAAACATAGTCCAATATTCCATAATAACTATAAACAGACTAAAACCTTTACAAATGTGGATGACTATATTGTACACCTGTAACTCACCTAATATCGTACATCAACTATACTTAATTTAAAGGAAAAAGAAATTACCACTAGAGAATTAATACCTGTGTAACTACCATTTTGGCACACTTTCATTTATTAAGGCCTTTCTCGGTCCCCCCGCAATCACATTTTATTGAAACACAAAGCCACACTTGTTCTTTGTCTGCACTGAAACGGCAGCGTTGACTGGTGGCAATAAAACCTCTGTGTAGCACTCTCTTAACCTGGCACAATGCTCAGTGCACTACAAGTCTCAGGACACAGTCAAAACCACACATCCATCCGTTTCTAGGCTTTTCCTCTACCGTCACCTTGTCCCCTGTCCCTACCCAGGGGCCCCAGTGGCGACTTCGGATTCTCTGCACTGTCGGCACTTTCAGTGTCTCCAGGACACAGATTCCGCAAATAATGCCCTCAAGGCTCAACCCGTCTTCACCCGACTCCCTGCCGTCCGCCTCCCACTGTCCCCCTGTTCCCACTGCCACATCGACAGCCATGGCGGCAGTGACACCTGTGAGAAGGACGACGACCTCGAAAACCGTTCTCCTCCAAGGCCACAGATCGCACCGCCCGAAGCCCGCTGACTCCCGCTCATACGCACGCACACTTCAACTCCCGGCAGGACGGATCTGTGACCTAACAGGTGATTGCAGCTGAGTAAAAACAGCCCAGTCGGTGAGACTCCATTCACGCAGCCCAGCACCCACAACGCACTGCACACGCCGCACGACGAGGGACGATGGGAGGCGAGCAGTAACGAGCATGCGCACCAACTCCCTCTTGTGCCGCGTGGGCCGGTTTCCCCGCCCTCCACGCGACCCCTCCAGGATTCCCGGATCTCTGCTCTGTGGACAGTTCCTGGTGCCTCCAGGGCTCAGATAACTCAAATAACACCCCCAAGAGTCACCCCATCTTCATCTGACCCCCACCCCTCGACCGCCCACCATCTTCCCTTCTCCCAGCCATGCCACCACGACAGCAATGGCTGTCGCCGCATCTGTGAGGACAACGACCCCGAGGACCCTCCTCCTCAGAGGCCACAGATCGCACAATGACCCCCCGCAGCCCCGATCCGTGCAAAGCCTGCTAGCTCCCCATCACACTCACGCACACTTAAACTCCCGGCAGGACGGATCTGTGGACCTACCAGGAGATCGCAGCCGAGTAGAAACAACCCAGACGGTGAGACGCGATGTGCACAGCTCCGCACCCAGAACGCGTTGCACACGCTGCACGCCGAGGGCCGATGGAAAGGCGGGCAGCCCCGGGCATGCGCACTGTGTCTTGCCTCAGCCGCGTGAGCCGGTTTCCCCGCCCTCTAGGGGCCCCCACCGAGATTCCTGGATCTGTGCTCTGTGGCACTTCTGGTGCCTTCAGGGCTCAGATATGCAAATAATGCCCCCAAGAGTCACCCCCTCCCCTCCCCTGCCCACCGTCCTCCCTTGTTCCAAGCCCACCACCAAGACCAGGCCTGTGGTGGCTGCCAGCAGAAGTGCCTGCTAAAACAGAAATGGCAATATACTCAATAGGATTTACACAACACCGAGAGTCATAACCTATTATTCAAAATGGCCAGCGTGTGACTAAAAATTACTCAAAATACTCAAAAACTGAAAAAAAAAAACCCAACCATATAACCTAGCAATTCCAATCGTCGACATACATCCAAAAGAAAAAAAAAAAAAAACTAACTCGAAAAGATACATGCACCCCAATGTTCAGAGCAGCGCTATTTACAACTGGGAAGATACGGAAGCAACCTGGTGTCCATCAACAAAGGGATAGAGAAGTGGTACATATATACGATGGAATACTACTCAGCCATAAAAGAGAACAAAATTTTCCGTTTCCAGCAACAGGGATGGGCTTGCAGCATATTGACCTAAGTGAAATCAGTTAAACATACAAAGACAAATACTGTATGATATCGCTTACATGTGGAATCTGAAAAATACAACCAGTAAATATAACAAAAAGAAGCGGATTCACACATACAGCGAACAAACTACTGGCTACTTAGGAGAAGGAAGGGAGGAGGCGTAATATACTGGGGGAGGAGTAAGAACTACAAACTTGAGGTATAAAATAAACTACAGGGTTATATTGTACAACATGGCAAACATAGTCAATATTCCATAATAACTATAAACAGACTAAAACCTTTACAAATGTGGATGACTATATTGTACACCTGTAACTCACCTAATATCGTACATCAACTATACTTAATTTAAAGGAAAAAGAAATTACCACTAGAGAATTAATACCTGTGTAACTACCATTTTTGGCACACTTTCATTTATTAAGGCCTTTCTCGGTCCCCCCGCAATCACATTTTATTGAAACACAAAGCCACACTTGTTCTTTGTCTGCACTGAAACGGCAGCGTTGACTGGTGGCAATAAAACCTCTGTGTAGCACTCTCTTAACCTGGCACAATGCTCAGTGCACTACAAGTCTCAGGACACAGTCAAAACCACACATCCATCCGTTTCTAGGCTTTTCCTCTACCGTCACCTTGTCCCCTGTCCCTACCCAGGGGCCCAGTGGCGACTTCGGATTCTCTGCACTGTCGGCACTTTCAGTGTCTCCAGGACACAGATTCCGCAAATAATGCCCTCAAGGCTCAACCCGTCTTCACCCGACTCCCTGCCGTCCGCCCTCCCACTGTCCCCCTGTTCCCACTGCCACATCGACAGCCATGGCGGCAGTGACACCTGTGAGAAGGACGACGACCTCGAAAACCGTTCTCCTCCAAGGCCACAGATCGCACCGCCCCGAAGCCCGCTGACTCCCGCTCATACGCACGCACACTTCAACTCCCCGGCAGGACGGATCTGTGACCTAACAGGTGATTGCAGCTGAGTAAAAACAGCCCAGTCGGTGAGACTCCATTCACGCAGCCCAGCACCCACAACGCACTGCACACGCCGCACGACGAGGGACGATGGGAGGCGAGCAAGTAACGAGCATGCGCACCAACTCCCTCTTGTGCCGCGTGGGCCGGTTTCCCCGCCCCTCCACGCGACCCCCTCCAGGATTCCCGGATCTCTGCTCTGTGGACAGTTCCTGGTGCCTCCAGGGCTCAGATAACACAAATAACACACCCCAAGAGTCACCCCATCTTCATCTGACCCCCCACCCCTCGACCGCCCACCATCTTCCCTTCTCCCAGCCATGCCACCACGACAGCAACGGCTGTCGCCGCATCTGTGAGGACAACGACCCCGAGGACCCTCCTCCTCAGAGGCCACTGATCGCACAATGACCCCCCGCAGCCCCGATCCGTGCAAAGCCTGCTAGCTCCCCATCACACTCACGCACACTTAAACTCCCGGCAGGACGGATCTGTGGACCTACCAGGAGATCGCAGCCGAGTAGAAACAACCCAGACGGTGAGACGCGATGTGCACAGCTCCGCACCCAGAACGCGTTGCACACGCTGCACGCCGAGGGCCGATGGAAAGGCGGGCAGCCCCGGGCATACGCACTGTGTCTTGCCTCAGCCGCGTGAGCCGGTTCCCCGCCCTCTAGGGGCCCCCACCGAGATTCCTGGATCTGTGCTCTGTGGCACTTCTGGTGCCTTCAGGGCTCAGATATGCAAATAATGCCCCCAAGAGTCACCCCCTCCCCTCCCCTGCCCACCGTCCTCCCTTGTTCCAAGCCCACCACCAAGACCAGGCCTGTGGTGGCTGCCAGCAGAATGCCTGCTAAAACAGAAATGGCAATATACTCAATAGGATTTACACAACACCGAGAGTCATAACCTATTATTCAAATGGCCAGCGTGTGACTAAAAATTACTCAAAATACTCAAAAACTGAAAAAAAAAAAAACCCAACCATATAACCCAGCAATTCCAATCGTCGACATACATCCAAAAGAAAAAAAAAAAAAACTAACTCGAAAAGATACATGCACCCCAATGTTCAGAGCAGCGCTATTTACAACTGGGAAGATACGGAAGCAACCTGGTGTCCATCAACAAAGGGATAGAGAAGTGGTACATATATACGATGGAATACTACTCAGCCATAAAAGAGAACAAAATTTTCCGTTTCCAGCAACAGGGATGGGCTTGCAGCATATTGACCTAAGTGAAATCAGTTAAACATACAAAGACAAATACTGTATGATATCGCTTACATGTGGAATCTGAAAAATACAACCAGTAAATATAACAAAAAAGAAGCGGATTCACACATACAGCGAACAAACTACTGGCTACTTAGGAGAAGGAAGGGAGGAGGCGTAATATACTGGGGGGAGGAGTAAGAACTACAAACTTGAGGTATAAAATAAACTACAGGGTTATATTGTACAACATGGCAAACATAGTCAATATTCCATAATAACTATAAACAGACTAAAACCTTTACAAATGTGGATGACTATATTGTACACCTGTAACTCACCTAATATCGTACATCAACTATACTTAATTTAAAGGAAAAAGAAATTACCACTAGAGAATTAATACCTGTGTAACTACCATTTTTGGCACACTTTCATTTATTAAGGCCTTTCTCGGTCCCCCCCGCAATCACATTTTATTGAAACACAAAGCCACACTTGTTCTTTGTCTGCACTGAAACGGCAGCGTTGACTGGTGGCAATAAAACCTCTGTGTAGCACTCTCTTAACCTGGCACAATGCTCAGTGCACTACAAGTCTCAGGACACAGTCAAAACCACACATCCATCCGTTTCTAGGCTTTTCCTCTACCGTCACCTTGTCCCCTGTCCCTAACCCAGGGGCCCCAGTGGCGACTTCGGATTCTCTGCACTGTCGGCACTTTCAGTGTCTCCAGGACACAGATTCCGCAAATAATGCCCTCAAGGCTCAACCCGTCTTCACCCGACTCCCTGCCGTCCGCCTCCACTGTCCCCCTGTTCCCACTGCCACATCGACAGCCATGGCGGCAGTGACACCTGTGAGAAGGACGACGACCTCGAAAACCGTTCTCCTCCAAGGCCACAGATCGCACCGCCCGAAGCCCGCTGACTCCCGCTCATACGCACGCACACTTCAACTCCCGGCAGGACGGATCTGTGACCTAACAGGTGATTGCAGCTGAGTAAAAACAGCCCAGTCGGTGAGACTCCATTCACGCAGCCCAGCACCCACAACGCACTGCACACGCCGCACGACGAGGGACGATGGGAGGCGAGCAGTAACGAGCATGCGCACCAACTCCCTCTTGTGCCGCGTGGGCCGGTTTCCCCGCCCTCCACGCGACCCCTCCAGGATTCCCGGATCTCTGCTCTGTGGACAGTTCCTGGTGCCTCCAGGGCTCAGATAACACAAATAACACCCCCAAGAGTCACCCCATCTTCATCTGACCCCCACCCCTCGACCCGCCCACCATCTTCCCTTCTCCCAGCCATGCACCACGACAGCAACGGCTGTCGCCGCATCTGTGAGGACAACGACCCCGAGGACCCTCCCTCCTCAGAGGCCACTGATCGCACAATGACCCCCCGCAGCCCCGATCCGTGCAAAGCCTGCTAGCTCCCCCATCACACTCACGCACACTTAAACTCCCGGCAGGACGGATCTGTGGACCTACCAGGAGATCGCAGCCGAGTAGAAACAACCCAGACGGTGAGACGCGATGTGCACAGCTCCGCACCCAGAACGCGTTGCACACGCTGCACGCCGAGGGCCGATGGAAAGGCGGGCAGCCCGGGCATACGCACTGTGTCTTGCCTCAGCCGCGTGAGCCGGTTTCCCCGCCCTCTAGGGGCCCCCACCGAGATTCCTGGATCTGTGCTCTGTGGCACTTCTGGTGCCTTCAGGGCTCAGATATGCAAATAATGCCCCCAAGAGTCACCCCCTCCCCTCCCCTGCCCACCGTCCTCCCTTGTTCCAAGCCCACCACCAAGACCAGGCCTGTGGTGGCTGCCAGCAGAATGCCTGCTAAAACAGAAATGGCAATATACTCAATAGGATTTACACAACACCGAGAGTCATAACCTATTATTCAAAATGGCCAGCGTGTGACTAAAAATTACTCAAAATACTCAAAAACTGAAAAAAAAAAAAACCCAACCATATAACCCAGCAATTCCAATCGTCGACATACATCCAAAAGAAAAAAAAAAAAAACTAACTCGAAAATATACATGCACCCCAATGTTCAGAGCAGCGCTATTTACAACTGGGAAGATACGGAAGCAACCTGGTGTCCATCAACAAAGGGATAGAGAAGTGGTACATATATACGATGGAATACTACTCAGCCATAAAGAGAACAAAATTTTCCGTTTCCAGCAACAGGGATGGGCTTGCAGCATATTGACCTAAGTGAAATCAGTTAAACATACAAAGACAAATACTGTATGATATCGCTTACATGTGGAATCTGAAAAATACAACCAGTAAATATAACAAAAAAGAAGCGGATTCACACATACAGCGAACAAACTACTGGCTACTTAGGAGAAGGAAGGGAGGAGGCGTAATATACTGGGGGAGGAGTAAGAACTACAAACTTGAGGTATAAAATAAACTACAGGGTTATATTGTACAACATGGCAAACATAGTCAATATTCCATAATAACTATAAACAGACTAAAACCTTTACAAATGTGGATGACTATATTGTACACCTGTAACTCACCTAATATCGTACATCAACTATACTTAATTTAAAGGAAAAAGAAATTACCACTAGAGAATTAATACCTGTGTAACTACCATTTTTGGCACACTTTCATTTATTAAGGCCTTTCTCGGTCCCCCCGCAATCACATTTTATTGAAACACAAAGCCACACTTGTTCTTTGTCTGCACTGAAACGGCAGCGTTGACTGGTGGCAATAAAACCTCTGTGTAGCACTCTCTTAACCTGGCACAATGCTCAGTGCACTACAAGTCTCAGGACACAGTCAAAACCACACATCCATCCGTTTCTAGGCTTTTCCTCTACCGTCACCTTGTCCCCTGTCCCTACCCAGGGGCCCCAGTGGCGACTTCGGATTCTCTGCACTGTCGGCACTTTCAGTGTCTCCAGGACACAGATTCCGCAAATAATGCCCTCAAGGCTCAACCCGTCTTCACCCGACTCCCTGCCGTCCGCCTCCCACTGTCCCCCTGTTCCCACTGCCACATCGACAGCCATGGCGGCAGTGACACCTGTGAGAAGGACGACGACCTCGAAAACCGTTCTCCTCCAAGGCCACAGATCGCACCGCCCGAAGCCCGCTGACTCCCGCTCATACGCACGCACACTTCAACTCCCGGCAGGACGGATCTGTGACCTAACAGGTGATTGCAGCTGAGTAAAAACAGCCCAGTCGGTGAGACTCCATTCACGCAGCCCAGCACCCACAACGCACTGCACATGCCGCACGACGAGGGACGATGGGAGGCGAGCAGTAACGAGCATGCGCACCAACTCCCTCTTGTGCCGCGTGGGCCGGTTTCCCCGCCCTCCACGCGACCCCTCCAGGATTCCCGGATCTCTGCTCTGTGGACAGTTCCTGGTGCCTCCAGGGCTCAGATAACACAAATAACACCCCCAAGAGTCACCCCATCTTCATCTGACCCCCACCCCTCGACCGCCCACCATCTTCCCTTCTCCCAGCCATGCCACCACGACAGCAACGGCTGTCGCCGCATCTGTGAGGACAACGACCCCGAGGACCCTCCTCCTCAGAGGCCACTGATCGCACAATGACCCCCCGCAGCCCCGATCCGTGCAAAGCCTGCTAGCTCCCCATCACACTCACGCACACTTAAACTCCCGGCAGGACGGATCTGTGGACCTACCAGGAGATCGCAGCCGAGTAGAAACAACCCAGACGGTGAGACGCGATGTGCACAGCTCCGCACCCAGAACGCGTTGCACACGCTGCACGCCGAGGGCCGATGGAAAGGCGGGCAGCCCCGGGCATGCGCACTGTGTCTTGCCTCAGCCGCGTGAGCCGGTTTCCCCGCCCTCTAGGGGCCCCCACCGAGATTCCTGGATCTGTGCTCTGTGGCACTTCTGGTGCCTTCAGGGCTCAGATATGCAAATAATGCCCCCAAGAGTCACCCCCTCCCCTCCCCTGCCCACCGTCCTCCCTTGTTCCAAGCCCACCACCAAGACCAGGCCTGTGGTGGCTGCCAGCAGAATGCCTGCTAAAACAGAAATGGCAATATACTCAATAGGATTTACACAACACCGAGAGTCATAACCTATTACTCAAAATGGCCAGCGTGTGACTAAAAATTACTCAAAATACTCAAAAACCGAAAAAAAAAACAACAACCATATAACCCAGCAATTCCAATCGTCGACATATATCCAAAAGAAAAAAAAAGAAACTAACTCGAAAAGATACATGCACCCCAATGTTCAGAGCAGCGCTATTTACAACTGGGAAGATACGGAAGCAACCTGGTGTCCATCAACAAAGGGATAGAGAAGTGGTACATATATACGATGGAATACTACTCAGCCATAAAAGAGAACAAAATTTTCCGTTTGCAGCAACAGGGATGGGCTTGCAGCATATTGACCTAAGTGAAATCAGTTAAACATACAAAGACAAATACTGTATGATATCGCTTACATGTGGAATCTGAAAAATACAACCAGTAAATATAACAAAAAAGAAGCGGATTCACACATACAGCGAACAAACTACTGGCTACTTAGGAGAAGGAAGGGAGGAGGCGTAATATACTGGGGGAGGAGTAAGAACTACAAACTTGAGGTATAAAATAAACTACAGGGTTATATTGTACAACATGGCAAACATAGCCAATATTCCATAATAACTATAAACAGACTAAAACCTTTACAAATGTGGATGACTATATTGTACACCTGTAACTCACCTAATATCGTACATCAACTATACTTAATTTAAAGGAAAAAGAAATTACCACTAGAGAATTAATACCTGTGTAACTACCATTTTTGGCACACTTTCATTTATTAAGGCCTTTCTCGGTCCCCCCGCAATCACATTTATTGAAACACAAAGCCACACTTGTTCTTTGTCTGCACTGAAACGGCAGCGTTGACTGGTGGCAATAAAACCTCTGTGTAGCACTCTCTTAACCTGGCACAATGCTCAGTGCACTACAAGTCTCAGGACACAGTCAAAACCACACATCCATCCGTTTCTAGGCTTTTCCTCTACCGTCACCTTGTCCCCTGTCCCTACCCAGGGGCCCCAGTGGCGACTTCGGATTCTCTGCACTGTCGGCACTTTCAGTGTCTCCAGGACACAGATTCCGCAAATAATGCCCTCAAGGCTCAACCCGTCTTCACCCGACTCCCTGCCGTCCGCCTCCCACTGTCCCCCTGTTCCCACTGCCACCTCGACAGCCATGGCGGCAGTGACACCTGTGAGAAGGACGACGACCTCGAAAACCGTTCTCCTCCAAGGCCACAGATCGCACCGCCCGAAGCCCGCTGACTCCCGCTCATACGCACGCACACTTCAACTCCCGGCAGGACGGATCTGTGACCTAACAGGTGATTGCAGCTGAGTAAAAACAGCCCAGTCGGTGAGACTCCATTCACGCAGCCCAGCACCCACAACGCACTGCACACGCCGCACGACGAGGGACGATGGGAGGCGAGCAGTAACGAGCATGCGCACCAACTCCCTCTTGTGCCGCGTGGGCCGGTTTCCCCGCCCTCCACGCGACCCCTCCAGGATTCCCGGATCTCTGCTCTGTGGACAGTTCCTGGTGCCTCCAGGGCTCAGATAACTCAAATAACACCCCCAAGAGTCACCCCATCTTCATCTGACCCCCACCCCTCGACCGCCCACCATCTTCCCTTCTCCCAGCCATGCCACCACGACAGCAATGGCTGTCGCCGCATCTGTGAGGACAACGACCCCGAGGACCCTCCTCCTCAGAGGCCACAGATCGCACAATGACCCCCCGCAGCCCCGATCCGTGCAAAGCCTGCTAGCTCCCCATCACACTCACGCACACTTAAACTCCCGGCAGGACGGATCTGTGGACCTACCAGGAGATCGCAGCCGAGTAGAAACAACCCAGACGGTGAGACGCGATGTGCACAGCTCCGCACCCAGAACGCGTTGCACACGCTGCACGCCGAGGGCCGATGGAAAGGCGGGCAGCCCCGGGCATGCGCACTGTGTCTTGCCTCAGCCGCGTGAGCCGGTTTCCCCGCCCTCTAGGGGCCCCCACCGAGATTCCTGGATCTGTGCTCTGTGGCACTTCTGGTGCCTTCAGGGCTCAGATATGCAAATAATGCCCCCAAGAGTCACCCCCTCCCCTCCCCTGCCCACCGTCCTCCCTTGTTCCAAGCCCACCACCAAGACCAGGCCTGTGGTGGCTGCCAGCAGAATGCCTGCTAAAACAGAAATGGCAATATACTCAATAGGATTTACACAACACCGAGAGTCATAACCTATTATTCAAAATGGCCAGCGTGTGACTAAAAATTACTCAAAATACTCAAAAACCGAAAAAAAAAGAACAACCATATAACCCAGCAATTCCAATCGTCGACATATATCCAAAAGAAAAAAAAAAACTAACTCAAACAGATACATGCACCCCAATGTTCAGAGCAGCGCTATTTACAACTGGGAAGATACGGAAGCAACCTGCTGTCCATCAACAAAGGGATACAGAAGTGGTACATATATACGATGGAATACTACTCAGCCATAAAAGAGAACAAAATTTTCCGTTTGCAGCAACAGGGATGGGCTTGCAGCATATTGACCTAAGTGAAATCAGTTAAACATACAAAGACAAATACTGTATGATATCGCTTACATGTGGAATCTGAAAAATACAACCAGTAAATATAACAAAAAAGAAGCGGATTCACACATACAGCGAACAAACTACTGGCTACTTAGGAGAAGGAAGGGAGGAGGCGTAATATACTGGGGGAGGAGTAAGAACTACAAACTTGAGGTATAAAATAAACTACAGGGTTATATTGTACAACATGGCAAACATAGCCAATATTCCATAATAACTATAAACAGACTAAAACCTTTACAAATGTGGATGACTATATTGTACACCTGTAACTCACCTAATATCGTACATCAACTATACTTAATTTAAAGGAAAAAGAAATTACCACTAGAGAATTAATACCTGTGTAACTACCATTTTTGGCACACTTTCATTTATTAAGGCCTTTCTCGGTCCCCCCGCAATCACATTTTATTGAAACACAAAGCCACACTTGTTCTTTGTCTGCACTGAAACGGCAGCGTTGACTGGTGGCAATAAAACCTCTGTGTAGCACTCTCTTAACCTGGCACAATGCTCAGTGCACTACAAGTCTCAGGACACAGTCAAAACCACACATCCATCCGTTTCTAGGCTTTTCCTCTACCGTCACCTTGTCCCCTGTCCCTACCCAGGGGCCCCAGTGGCGACTTCGGATTCTCTGCACTGTCGGCACTTTCAGTGTCTCCAGGACACAGATTCCGCAAATAATGCCCTCAAGGCTCAACCCGTCTTCACCCGACTCCCTGCCGTCCGCCTCCCACTGTCCCCCTGTTCCCACTGCCACCTCGACAGCCATGGCGGCAGTGACACCTGTGAGAAGGACGACGACCTCGAAAACCGTTCTCCTCCAAGGCCACAGATCGCACCGCCCGAAGCCCGCTGACTCCCGCTCATACGCACGCACACTTCAACTCCCGGCAGGACGGATCTGTGACCTAACAGGTGATTGCAGCTGAGTAAAAACAGCCCAGTCGGTGAGACTCCATTCACGCAGCCCAGCACCCACAACGCACTGCACACGCCGCACGACGAGGGACGATGGGAGGCGAGCAGTAACGAGCATGCGCACCAACTCCCTCTTGTGCCGCGTGGGCCGGTTTCCCCGCCCTCCACGCGACCCCTCCAGGATTCCCGGATCTCTGCTCTGTGGACAGTTCCTGGTGCCTCCAGGGCTCAGATAACTCAAATAACACCCCCAAGAGTCACCCCATCTTCATCTGACCCCCACCCCTCGACCGCCCACCATCTTCCCTTCTCCCAGCCATGCCACCACGACAGCAATGGCTGTCGCCGCATCTGTGAGGACAACGACCCCGAGGACCCTCCTCCTCAGAGGCCACAGATCGCACAATGACCCCCCGCAGCCCCGATCCGTGCAAAGCCTGCTAGCTCCCCATCACACTCACGCACACTTAAACTCCCGGCAGGACGGATCTGTGGACCTACCAGGAGATCGCAGCCGAGTAGAAACAACCCAGACGGTGAGACGCGATGTGCACAGCTCCGCACCCAGAACGCGTTGCACACGCTGCACGCCGAGGGCCGATGGAAAGGCGGGCAGCCCCGGGCATGCGCACTGTGTCTTGCCTCAGCCGCGTGAGCCGGTTTCCCCGCCCTCTAGGGGCCCCCACCGAGATTCCTGGATCTGTGCTCTGTGGCACTTCTGGTGCCTTCAGGGCTCAGATATGCAAATAATGCCCCCAAGAGTCACCCCCTCCCCTCCCCTGCCCACCGTCCTCCCTTGTTCCAAGCCCACCACCAAGACCAGGCCTGTGGTGGCTGCCAGCAGAATGCCTGCTAAAACAGAAATGGCAATATACTCAATAGGATTTACACAACACCGAGAGTCATAACCTATTATTCAAAATGCCCAGCGTGTGACTAAAAATTACTGAGAATACTCAAAAACCTAAAAAAAGAACAACCATATAACCTAGCAATTCCAATCGTCGATATATATCCAAAAGAAAAAAAAAAACTAACTCAAAAAGATACATGCACCCCAATGTTCAGAGCAGCGCTATTTACAACTGGGAAGATACGGAAGCAACCTGCTGTCCATCAACAAAGGGATACAGAAGTGGTACATATATACGATGGAATACTACTCAGCCATAAAAGAGAACAAAATTTTCCGTTTGCAGCAACAGGGATGGGCTTGCAGCATATTGACCTAAGTGAAATCAGTTAAACATACAAAGACAAATACTGTATGATATCGCTTACATGTGGAATCTGAAAAATACAACCAGTAAATATAACAAAAAAGAAGCGGATTCACACATACAGCGAACAAACTACTGGCTACTTAGGAGAAGGAAGGGAGGAGGCGTAATATACTGGGGGAGGAGTAAGAACTACAAACTTGAGGTATAAAATAAACTACAGGGTTATATTGTACAACATGGCAAACATAGCCAATATTCCATAATAACTATAAACAGACTAAAACCTTTACAAATGTGGATGACTATATTGTACACCTGTAACTCACCTAATATCGTACATCAACTATACTTAATTTAAAGGAAAAAGAAATTACCACTAGAGAATTAATACCTGTGTAACTACCATTTTTGGCACACTTTCATTTATTAAGGCCTTTCTCGGTCCCCCCGCAATCACATTTTATTGAAACACAAAGCCACACTTGTTCTTTTACAAACTGTCTCCGTCTATTGTTGAACTAAAATGGCAGCTTTGAGTGGTGGTAGTAAAATCTCTTGTATCAGTCTCCTCCCTGGTACTCTGCTCGGGGCACTGCTAATTTCAGGACACAATCAAAATCAAACATCGGTGCATTTCTAGGCCTTTCTTTACCGGCAGCTTGCTCACTACCCACTGTCTGTGGCCCCACTGCCTTCTTTGGTTTCTGTGCCCTGTCGGCATTTTTCGGGCCTCCGGGACCCAGATGACTCAAATAACGCCCTCAAGTAGCAGCCCGTCATCACCTGTCTCCCTACCCTGTACCTCCCACTGTTCCCCTATTCAAGCCGCCACCTCGAGAGCCATGACCACCGTGACACCTGTGAGAAGGACAATGACCTCGAGAATCCTTCTCCTCCAAGGCCGCAGATCGCACCGCTAGAAGCCTGCTGGCTCCCTCTCAGACGCACGCACACTGAAACTCCCGGCAGGATGAATCTGTGGACCTACCAGCTGATCTCAGCCGAGAAGAAACAGACAAGACTGTGAGATGCAATGCAAACAGCTTGACACCCAGAACGCGTTGACACACTGCATGCCAAGGGCGGATGGGAAGGTGCACAGCCCCAGGCATGCGCACTGTATCTGGCCTGAGCCACGTGGGCCGGTTTCCCGTCCCCCATGGGACCCAACCAGGATTCCCGAATCTCTGCTCTGTGGACAGTTCCTGGTGCCTCCAGGGCTCAGATAACACAAATAACGCCCCCAAGAGTCACCCCATCTTCATCTGACCCCCACCCCTCGACCGCCCACCATCGTTCCTTCTCCCAGACCTGCCACCACGACAGCAATGGCTGTCGCCACACCTGTGAGGACAACAACCTCGAGGACCCACCTCTTCATAGTCCACAGATCGCACGACCATCTGCCACCGCCCCATATCCACACAAAGACCACTAGCACCCCCTTACACGAATGCACACTTAAACTCCCGGCAGGACAGATCTGTGGACCTACCAGCTGATCGCAGCCGAGTAGAAACAGGCCAGACAGTGAGACGCCAGGCGCACAGTTCAGCACCCAGAATGTGCTGCACACGCTACACGACAAGGGAAGATGGGAGGCGAGCAGTAACGAACATGCGCACTGTCTCTCTCCTGTGCCGAATGGGCCGGATTCCCCACCTCCCATGGGACCCCACCAGGATTCCCGGATCTTTGCTCTATGGACAGTTCCTGGTGCCTCCAGGGCTCAGATATGCAATTAACGCCCCCAAGAGTCACCCCTCCCCTCCGCCGCCCACCATCCTCCCTTGTCCCACCCCACCATGAAGACGATGGCTGTGGTGGCTGCCAGTAGAATCCCTTCTGAAATAAACTGGCAATATATTCCATAGGATTTACACAAGATCAAGAATCTCCTAACCTAATATTCACAGTGTCCAGTATATGATTAAAAATTACTCAGAATACTCAAAAAGCTAAAAACTGAACTACCACATGAGCTAGCAATTCCACTCCTCCGTATATATCCAAAAGAAACAAAAACACTAATTCGAAAAGATACATGCAGCCCAATGTTCGTAGCAGCACTATTTACAATTGCACAGCAATAAAAGCAACCTAAATGTCCACCAACAGATGACTGGATAAAGAAGCTATTTTATATATATATAGTGTCTATACAGATAGACATAGATCTATATACATACATAAAGAATGGAATGTTACTCAGCCTTAAAACAGGACAAAATTTTGCCATTTGCAGCAACGTGGATGAACTTGGAGGTGATTATGCGAAATGTAATAAGTCTAACAGGGAAAATTCCGGACAATATCACTTATGTGTAGAAGCTAAAACATAAACCAGTGAATATAACCAAATACTAGAACCAGATACAGAGAACAAACTAGTGTTTACCAGTGGTAGGAGGGGCAAAATAGAAGTCAGACAGTAGGAGGAACACTCTGTTGGATGTAAGATATGCTCCAGGATGTACAACATGGGGAATAAGAGCCAATATTTTGTAATACCTGTAAGTGGAAAGTGACCTCTAATATTCTATTTAAAATTAAAGTAAAAATACTCAGACTATGAAAACAACAGGGAAATCTAAGCTCACATGGGAAAGAAAATCAATGCAGAAAAGAATGAAATGCTGGGATTATCTGACAACATCCTCAAAGCAGCTACTGTACAAATACTTCAACAAAGCAATCATGCTCACGTTTGAAACAAATGTAAAAACAGAAATACTTAACACCAAAACACATAGAGAGAGAGCTTATATTTCAAGAAAGAAATGGAAATTTTAGAAGGTGAAAATATGATAACCAAATAAAAATCTCACTGCATGGGTTTAATAGCACAATGGAGATGAGAAGGTTAACAACAGAAATTATTCAGTCTGAACGATTCAGGAAAAAAATTGATTGAAAGAAAAATAAACAAAATCTCCAGGACCTGTGGGAAAATACCAAAAGATGTATAATTTTTAAACAAAACATATATAATTTTCCTTCAGAAACCTAGGAAAAGTGAAAGAACATGGAAATTAAAAATAAAAATTTTCAAGTAATAATTGTTGACAACTACACAAATTTGGCAAAAGACATAAACCTACAGATTCAGTAAGCTCAGCAAACACCAAACAGGTTAGACCCCGAGAAATCCATACCTGGCCATATTAGAATGAAACTGCTGGAAACTGAAGACAAAAAAAAATCTTGAAAGCAGAGAGAGAAATAAGATGCATTACTTACAAGAGAACAAGGATTCAGTTGACTGCAGAATTCTTATCAGAAATCATGTAGGCAAGGAGGAAGTGTCTCAACATTTCTTTTAACTTTTCTTGCTTGAGTTATAGTCATTTTACAATGTTGTATCAATTTCCAGTGTAGAGCACAATTTTTCAGTTATACATGGATGTACATATATTCATTGTCATATTTTTTTTGCTGTGAGCTACCACAAGATCTTGTATATATTTCCCTGTGCTAGCTCTATCGTATAATCTTGTTTATCTATTCTATATGTGCCTGTCAGTATCGACAAATTTTGAATTCCCAGTTTATTCCTTCCCACCTCCCACCCCTTGGCAACCTCAAGTTTGTATTCTATGTCTATGAGTCTGTTTTTGTTTTGTATTTATGTTCTTTTTTTTTTTTTTTTTTGATTCCACATATGAGCGATCTCATATGGTATTTTTCTTTCTCTTTCTGGCTTACTTCACTTAGAATGACATTGTCCAGGAACATCCATGTTGCTGCAAATGGCATTATGTTGTCGGGTTTTATGGCTGAATAGTATTCCATTGTATAAATATACCAATTCTTCTTTATCCAGTCATCTGTTAATGGACATTTAGTTTGTTTCCATGTCTTGGCTATTGTAAATAGTGCTGCTATGAACATTGGGGTGCAGGTGTCTTTTTCAAGCAGGGTTCCTTCTGGATATACGCCCAGGAGCGGGATTTCTGGGTCATATGGGAAGTCTATTCCTAGTCTTTTGAGGAATCTCCATACTGTTTTCCACTGTGACTGCACCAAACTTCATTCCCACCAGCAGTGTAGGAGGGTTCCCTTTTCTCCACAGCCTCTCTAGCACTTGTCATTTGTGGACTTTTGAATGATGGCCATTCTGGCTGCTGTGAGGTGATAACTCATTGTAGTTTTGATTTTCATTTCTCTGATAATTAGTGATATTGAGCATTTTTTCATGTGCCTATTGATCATTGGTATGTCTTCCTTGGAGAATTGCTTGTTTAGGTCTTCTGCCCATTTTTGGATTGGGTTGTTTGGTTGTTTCTTATTAAGTCGTATGAGCTGCTTATATATTCTGGAGATCAAGCCTTTGTCGGTTTCATTTGCAAAAATTTCTCCCATTCTGTAGGTTGTCTTTTTGTTTTACTTATGGTTCCCTTTGCTGTGCAGAAGCTTGTAAGTTTCATTAGGTCCCATTTGTTTATTCTTGCTTTTATTTCTATTGCTTGAGTAGACTGTTCTAGGAGAACATTTTTAAGATGTATGTCAGATAATGTTTTGCCTATATTTTCTTCTAGGAGGCTTATTGTATCTTGTCTTATGTTTAAGTCTTTGATCCATTTTGAGTTTATTTTTGCGTGTGGTGTAAGGGAATGTTCTAGCTTCATTGCTTCACATGCCGCTGTCCAGTTTTCACAACACCATTTGCTGAAGAGACTGTCTTTATTCCATTGTATATTCTTGACTCCTTTGTCGAAGATTAGTTGACCAAAAGTTTGTGGGTTCATTTCTGGGCTCTCTATTCTGTTCCATTGTTCTATATGTCTGTTCTTGTACCAATACCATGCTGTCTTGATGACTGTAGCTCTGTAGAATTGTCTGAGGTCTGGGAGAGTTATTCCTCCAGCCTCTTTCTTTCTCTTCAGTAATGCTTTGGCAATTCTAGGTCTTTTGAGGTTCCATATAAATTTTATTATGATTTGTTCTAGTTCTGTGATATATGTCCTGGGTAATTTGATATGGATTGGTTATATCTGTGGATTGTCTTGGACAGTATGACCATTTTAACAATATTGATTCTTCCAATCCAAGAGCATGGGATATCTTTCCATTTTTTAAAGTCGTCTTTAATTTCCTTCATCACTGGTTTATAGTTTTCTGTGTATAATTCTTTCACCTCCTTGGTTAGATTTTTACTTGGTTAGTAAAAATCTAACTTTTTTTACTTTGGGTGCTATTTTAAAGGGGATTGTTTCTTTACTTTCTATTTCTGTTGATTCATCATTAGTGTAAAGAACTGCAACTGATTTTTGAGTGTTAATCTTGTAACCTGCTACCTTGCTGAATTCCTCGATCACCTCCAGTATTTTTTGTTGGACCTTTTAGGGTTTTCTATATATAGTAACATGTCGTCGGCATATACTGCACTTTTACCTCTTCTTTTCCGATTTGGATCCCTTTATTTCTCCCTCTTGCCTGATTGCTGTGGCTAGGACTTCCAGGACTCTGTTGAATAGCAGTGGTGATAGTGGGCATCCTTGTCACTCCCTTCTGGCCTGCAGTGTTTGTGTAGAGAAATCAGCTGAAAGCCTTACGGGGGTTCCCTTGTAAGTCACTCTTTGTTTTTCTCTTGCTGCCTTTAGGATCATTTCGTTATCCTTGACTCTGGCCATCCTGATTATGATATGTCTTGCTGTGGATCTGTTTGGGTTCTTCCTGTTTGGGACCCTCTGAGCTTCCTGTACTTGGATATCTGATTCCTTCTTTAAATTTAGGAAGTTTTCAGTCATGATTTCTTCAAATACCTTCTCAATCCCCTTTGCTCTCTCATCCCCTTCTGGAACCCCTATTATGTGTAGATTGTCATGCTTTATATTATCCCATAGGTCTCTTCTATTGTTTTCATTGGTTTTTATTTGTTTTTCTCTCAGCTCTTCTTTTTGGATGCTTTCTGTTAACCTGCCCTCTAGGTCACTTATTCGTTCCTCTGCCTTATCTAGCCTGCTTTGTACAGCCTTTAGATCAGCTCTCATCTCAGCAAATGAGTTTACCAATTCTACTTGGTTCTTCTTTATAGCTTCAGTTTCATTTTGGCATATTTTATATCTCTACACTCTATCTATTTTAGTTCCTTCAGTACTTTGATCACTCCTTTTTTGAAATCTTCATCTAGTAGGCCATCAATGTCTATTTCATTGATAGTTCTTTCAGGGGATTTCTCTTGCTCTTTTAATTGGGAGTGGTTCTTCTGCTTCTTCATCTTGCCCATCTCTCTCTGGCACTGTGGCTTATGCAGTATCAGTTATCTATTATGGTCCTTAAGGAGTTTATTTATTTACATATGTCACGACTATGCAGAAATAAAACTTTTTAAAAAGAGAGAATTTTAAAAGAAGTGAGAAAGAAAGGTTTGAAAACAGTGTATAATCAATAACAGAAGAGTAAGTTGAATCAGACTAGCACTTGAGTTGAGACGTCTTAAAAAGGCGGGAATGTGTTCTCATGGAGACCCCGCGCTCTTAATGATTTTAATGCGAGGTCTTCCTGTCTTTGCCCTGTTTCGCGAACTCAGCTTGCTGCTTCCAGAGGCCCTCCGTTGGCAACCCTGGTCTGTGCTGCTCCCATTGTCTATCAGCAAGCAGATCGTGCCCCCTACCAAGACTGCGGTCAGGTGGTACACTCTTACATGGTGGACAGGCAGGTCACTCCCCCTCCTGATGACGCGGTCAGATCCTGTGCTCATGGGAGGTAGGCGGGTGAATCACACCCGCTCCCTGCACCACGGTCAGGTTCTGAGCTCCTGCCGGGAAGGCAGGTGGCCACCAGCCCACTCCTGGCACCTGGTCTCTCCCCTGCTCTGTGCAGCTGCCCACTCCACCCTGGGTCCGCCCTCAGTACACAGGCTTGGGGAAGACAGAGGAACAGCCCCGCCCCTGCTCCAAGCCAAAACTCAGCTCCTTGTTTGTTTTGGCAGAACAAGTTCTCTGAGGTACCAGGACAAAAAGATCCTATATGCCTCGGGCTACAAACAAGTCTCATTCTCGCCTTTGAGGCTGCTAAGCCCTTAGGTACGGATTCAGGTTTTGACCTCACCCCTGCTGGGTGCTAAGCACCAGAGGATATGGCGGCAGTGGGTGAGTTCTGCCTCTCTTCTCCAGAAAACATTCCACGGGTTTTTGGAGATGGCGGTATGGGCCCTCTTCCCCCCAGGGAACATAAGCTGCGTTTTTTGTTTTTTTTTTTTTTTTCATATTTTATGCAGGGCTCAGTTTGTTCTGCCTTGTGTACCCACTCATCTCAGGCACACAGCACCTTGCATTTCCCTGGGGTTGCCGCTGTGCAGCCTGCCCCAGTCCTCTGCCTGGCTCAGGCAGCCTGTCCTGTCCCCCAACTATCACTTAGCCTATAGGGCTGGGAGTTGTAGAGACCCCCTGTGCCTGTTTAACTTAGTTCTGTCAGTCAAGGGGTGCTCCATACAGATCCAAGCCTCGGAGGGTCCCCCTCCATCCCGCTGACCTCTCCGTTGGCGAGGGGTGAGACCCAGTGAATGAGCGCTATTCCTGCTTTGCCACTCCCTCCTCGTGGGACCGATCCCACACTGTTCTGCTTTTTCTTCTTTCTTCTTTCCTTTTCTTCTACCAGATTTGTGGCGTCTTCATCTATTCAAGAGGGCAATGTTCTGTCAGAGTGCGGCAGGTGCTCTGATTGGCTGGGTGGTTCCGTGGATGTTAGTTTTGGTGTGTTTGTGGGAGAGGGTGAGCTACAAGCGTCCTTCTACTCCGCCATCTTGGCCCCCTCTCTCAACATTTTTTAAATGCTGAAAGTAATGAAATGTAAACCCCAAGTTCTTTGTCTAGTAAAAATGTTTTTCAGGAAAGCACATGTTTAAAAAAATTTGCAGATGAAGAAAAATGACAAATGTGGTTAGCAGACCTGAAAGAATTGCAATCAGAATTCTTCAGCTAGAAGGGAAATGATACCAGAAGGAAACTTTGAACATCAGGGATGAAGGAAGCGCTGCAATGAAATTGATAAGTATGTGGCCGCGTATACTAGACTAGACTTCTCTTTTTGAAGTAATTAAAAATATATTTGAGGGGGAGGGTAAACTCAAGTAGTGGACTGCATACGTAGCAAGCATGAGGTTCTGGGTTCAATCCACAGTACCTCCTCCAAAAAACACAGAAATAAGTAAACCTAATTACCTTTCCCCTCAAACACACACACACACACACAAACTAAATAAATAAATAAATAAAATATATTTGATGACTGAAAGGAAAAATTTAAACATTGTCTGATGGGATTCCAATGTATATCGTTGTAATATATAAGACAGCTATAACATAAAGAGTGGGAGAATAAAGGGACCTATATGGTGGTATGATTTCTACTTACATGCAAAATGGTGAGATGTTGATTCTCAGTAGTCTACGAAGAGTTAAGTATATATATTTCAATTCCTAGATGAAACGCTTTAAAAAACTATACAGAGATGAAGTTAAAAACACAATAGATACGTATTCTGGTCAAGATGGTAGAGTGGCAGGACCACGAGCTTGCCTCTCCTCACGACTACAAAGAAACTGCAACTGACTGTTAGACAACTATTCAAAGAAAAAAGACTAGAACCTAGAAAAAAAGATCGCCTTCAACTGGAAACATGAAGAGAGAACCGCAGCAGGATGGTAGGAGGGGCGTGCTCTTGATATAATTGGGCCCCATATCCCCCAGCTTGGCCACCCACAAGCTGAAGGATAATTAAGTCGCAGAAGCACTCCCACAGGAGTGAGAGTTCTAAGCCCCATGACAGGCTCCACAGCCCAGGGTTTTGGTGTTGGGAGAAGAAGGAAACTCCAGGACAACCTGTTTTGAAGACCAGTGGGGCTTAGTTCCAGGAGCCCTCTGGGAATGGGGTAAACAGAGACTTCACTCACTTGGGAAGTGAACACAGAATCTGGCGTGTGCCAGGTCTAAAGGCAGAGGCAGTGATTTCATAGGAACCTGTGCCAGGCCTGCCGGCTGGTTTGGAAACCTCTCCTGGGGTGGTAGGGAATGGCTGCGGCTCACCCAGGAGACATAAAAGCTGGTGGCGGACATTCCGGGAGTGTTCATCTACATGAGCTGTCCTGGAGGCTGACATCTTGATTGCATCATCAGCACCAAGACCTAGCCCCACCCAACAGCCTGTAGGGAAGCCTCAGGCCAAACAACATACAGGGTAGCAACACAGCCCCACCCATCAGCCCACTTCTTAAGCCACAAACAATTCTAGACAAGGCCCTAAGCACCAAAGGTCCGGCTCCTTCCTCTCTCCTTACAGGACAACGGGGTTTCTTCATTTTTTCTTATTTTCAAAACAGTGGACTTTGGCCTCTGCCATGTACACCCAGGAGCGTGAGGTGGCACGTTGGGAGAGGACCAGGGGAACTCTCGGCAACAATGTTAGGCGTTTTTACCTTTTCAGAAACATTTTGCAGAATTACTTGTCAACTATTTGAGGCGCTAAGAGCCAAAAGCTTGAGACTCTGTCACGGTCCTCCCCACCTCCTTCTCTCCCTCTCTCAGCCTTTCCTTGCAGCTCTCATCGCCTCTGCATTGACTCTACAGCCTTTGTCTCCTCCCCACCTTTGGCTGGGGGTGGGAAGCAGTCCTGGCTGAGACGCTCACACTCCGGCAAGGTGGCTGCCAGAGAATGTTGGTGCTAACACACCAGTTTCTTGTCCTTTGCGGGAGGTCAAGTCCAGGCCTCCACTTGGCTTGCAAAGGGATGTTTTCAGAGTTTTCTTTCTGTCATTTGGGGTGTCTTTGCCTCTCTTATTTCCCTAATAAACTCTGAAACTTAATTTAAAAAAAAAAAAAGCTAAAATTCTCAGCGTTCTTGGAAACAATGAAGAGTACATATATGGAAATTCAAAACTATACATGCAGTAAAAACAAATGATCTATCAAGCCATGAAAGACACGGAAGAAACTGCAAAGACATATTACTAAATGAAAGAAGCCAGACTGAAAAGGCTACAAACTGTACCTTTCCAACACAATGACATTCTGGAAAAGGCACAGCTACAGAAACAATGAAAAGATCGTGGTTTCCAGGGGCTTAGGGAGAGGGAGGCAGAGAGGAATGAATAGATGGAGCAGAAGGGATTTTAGGGCAATGAAATTTCTCTGTATCATACTATAGAGGTGGCTACACGTCATTCTGCATTTGTCAAAACCCATAGATTGTACAACATCAAGAGTGAACCCTAATATAAACTATGGAATTTGGTTGATAATAATGTGCCCATGATGGTTCAATTATATGAAATACGCCACACTGATGAGGGATGTTGACGGTAGGGGAGTACATATGTGTGACTGGGGAGGGCTGTGTGCAAACTCCCTGTATTTTCTGCTCAATTCTGTGAACCTGAAACTACTCTAAAAGAATAAAGTCTATTAAATAGAAATTTTAAAAAAGAACTCCATCTTAGCTGAATAAAATCACTTGATTTTTTTAAAAAAGAAATTAAATTTAAAATTTTAGAAAAACATCAAATTACAACTAAAGTCATCATATACACCATCAGTTCTGTACTCAAACACTTCAGGAGCTTGTGCGCTCCTGAATAAGGAAAAGAGCAAGGCTCTGCATTTAGAACTGGAACCCCCAAATCTGCTTCTTACTGAAGTCAGAGATTCTCAATTTTGTCAAAACTCTGCCTTATCCTCTTTGTGAGGATTTGATGACGTCATACATGTACAGAAAGTAGCACAAAGAAATGGCTAACAGATGGTACGTACTCTATAAATGTGAGTTTTTATAGTAAAACCTATTATTAGATAAAAGAACTCAATAAATGAAGCTATAGTCAGCCGTTTGTGACCATACAGCACAGCTCAAAAGCATCTAAGGGAAGTTAGTGAGTGATGACTTCTTTTTCAATGGTTTCATTTTTTATTTTTCATTGGAGTATATAGTTGACTTACAATGTTGTGTTAGTTTCCGGCGTACAGCAAAGTGATTCAGTTGTATTTTTGCAGATTCTTTTCCATTTTAGCTTATTACAAGGTATTGAATATACTTTCCTGTGCTATAAAGGTCCTTGTTATTTATCTAGTTTACACATAGTAGTGTGTATGTATTAATCCCAAACTCCAGTTTATCCCTCCCACGCCATCCCCTTTGGTAACCATAGTTTTCCTACATCTATGAGTCTATTTCTGGTTTACAAATAAGTTCATTTGTACCTTTTTTTAAGATTCCAGATGAAAGTGATATGTGATATTCGTCTTTCTCTGAAAGACTTACTTCACTTTGCAGAACAATCTCTAGGTCCATCTGGGTTGTAGAGTGATAACTTGTAACTTTCTGTGTACAGAAGATCAGTGTCAGCACAGAAACAGGAGCAGGTAGCTTTTAGAGTGACAGCATCATTAGAGGCATCTTGCAGGGGAGATGGGCACCTCCCAAAGCTGGAAGAGATGGGAACATGCAGATGCGCCTTCTGTCTCTGCCTTTTCAGCAGGGATCCAATCTTAAGAGAGAGAAGCAATCCAGAAACAAGTGATCACAAGAAAGCCTGGCCCTACATTACTCACAGCCTTGCAGCTCCAGAGAACAGAAAAAGAGATTTTACACCCCAAGCCTGTGTGAAGCTAGCATAAACTTGATACTAAGTCCCAGAAAGAGAGTAGATAAAATAAAAGTATAGGCTAGTGTCACTCATGCGAATATACATAAAAATCCTAAACAAATTATTAGGGCATAGATTACTCATGACCAAAGTGTCTTTACCTTAGGAATATAACGTTGGCTTAAAACATGGAAACGTACCGCTGTAATTCAACACATTAACTGACTGACAGAGAGAAAAAAATCTTATGATCTCAATAAATGTACTTCTAGTGTTTGATCAAATTCGACATATATTCAAGATGAATACTCTAAGCAAACTAAGAATAAATGAATTTACTCTGATAAAGTGTATCTGCCGAAAAAGGCACATTAAACATCATGGTGAAATGTTGAAAATTTTCCATTTCTCATCAGGGCTAAGGCAAGGATGTCCACTATCACCAGTTCTATTGACCGTAATTGTAGTGGAGGGTCTGCCCGATGACATAAAATGAGAAAAGGAAATAACAGCTATACTGTTTACAATGGCAGGAACAAAACTGTTATTCTTATTCAAAGATGATATGATTTGCATGTTGAAAATTATCTAAAGATAAACCTTAGGAATTAAACATACTTAGCAAGGTTGCTGGGTAGAAAAAAAAGCAATATACAAAAATTATGTCTCTCTACACTAGATCAAACAAAATATAAAATTTCCAAAACAGGAACAATTTTCAACAGCATCAAATACCTAGGAATAAATTTAACAAAAGATGTGCAAGAATTCTTTGGACAAAACTGCAAAACTTTATTGAGAGAACTTGAACAGGTACATTTCCAACACAATAACAGCCTACATGGTTACAGCTTGTCTTCAATTAAACCTGTGGTTTCCCTTCACCTGTAAGATAACATAACATTTGGATATATTAGTTAAAATTTTGTTAGATGGCACTAAAGCATACAGAGGACACTACAGTTTCAGTTTTATAACATGGACTAAAACCAGAACCCTAAGGGTGACCCTTGGCTTATATCCAGTTAAACCTCTGCAGAGACTCTGAAGGTAGACTTTCAGACACATTAACAGTATTTGCTAAACACATCACTCTTTCTAGTGGTACAGAGAAACAAGTCGACTGTTCAACTTCAGAACTCACTGAACCCAATGCTTCTGTTGCGAGGTAGTTTTAAGTGGAAAGCAACATTTTTTTTATACTTTTGGTAAAAATCAAAACAAGTGAAACACCTAGGAAACAGAAGGAATTTTTAAAATTTCATATAAATGCGTTGACTTGAATAACATTCTGAATATAGGATATCTAAAACAGTAACATCACACTTAGAATTGCTTAAATGAAATAAAGAGAAAGGCTAGTATTGCATTTGTTTCGGCTCCGTCTGTGGAAAAGTGCAAAACTGTTTCTAGGAGCTAGCGTAAGTCACCCTTATGTGGTAGTAGGTTAACCATTTGTCCCTGTTTTCATCCATACTCCTGCTGTAATTATGAACGGTGGCTCTTTACATTCTTAAAAGCACTCCAGTTTGTATAATGTATCAAATAGTTCCACTAGTTTTAAGTCAGTACCATCAAAGGTAACATCAAATTGTGAAGGAAAATAGTACCGTTTCTCACAGCCTGGAACAAAGACAGAAAGTGGGGTGGAAAAAAGGGGGAAAAACCTGGAAAGCCATATGTACACATAGAAAGGTAAAGAGAGACAGATAACATACTCCATATCTGCTTGCGTCTTTTTCGTGTTCCTTATTAGGTATACTTGGCCTTCTGTCTACTCTCTGCAAGACTCTCTAAACTAGTGGATCTTCTACTCACAAATATTTTCTAAAAGAGCAAGCTCTTTGATTTATTGATTACTTGGATTATTTTTCCTTTTCCTAATGCTCACACTTTAAGCATTTTCTTAAGACTCTCTTTCCTTTTCCCTTAGGTCTACACTTTTTTGACCTTTGATTATTTTTTATATTGGACGCACATGTAATTTATAATCTTTTCCTTTTTTAATAGCATATGTATTGAAGGCTATGATCTTCCCATGAGTACATTTTAACCATATTCAATAGGTTCCTGAAAGTAGCCTGAAAACTATCTTTTAATGTAAAGAGTTTGGAATGGGCCAGGAATGCAGTGAAAGGCATTTTACTTCCTAAACATCAAGTGCTTCCTTTAAATTCAGAAGCTATGTAATTAATAGTTGGTAATCTGCAAAACACACACGTAAGACACACTTAACTTGATTACTCAGGAAGTACTTGAGCTATGGTCTTTGCATTTCAGTCTTACCAACCTGATACCTCGGGGCGCAAAATTTTCATGCCACATGTCACATGGTTAGAGATGATTATATCATAGTGCCTGCATTTTCTTAGGAAGACTGGCTCATTAAGACTGACAGTGGACAGTGGGATAGAAAGTGTGCTAAGCATATGCATCCTGCACCCGCCTTGAGCATCACTGACTATCTGCACTTTCTCTACCTGATCAGACATAGAGACTAGAAACTAGATTGTCTCTTGAAAGTTTAGTATTTAGTCATTTGAGGCTTCATTTGGGGAAGGATTTAAAATGCAACTGTTCACATTTTTGTTACTTATATGTCAATAAAAACTGGAAGGAAAAAAAGACAAAATGCAATTGTCCTTGGAGAGCCAGAGAATTCAGAATTTGACAGAATCTGAGGACGGGCCTTCAGAACCCCTACAGAAGAACCGTCAAGCAAAGTGTGCCTTTTCTGAGTAGTGAGCAAACCTCCATTCAGAGTTTGATGATTTATGATATATAAAATCATGTATCTTTGTGTACAATGCAACAGAAACAGAGTGTGCAAAAATCAGACCTGAAAATGATTTTTAAATATCTGATTTGAATTCACTATTTTTATAAGAGCAAAGATGGGTTTGGAAGTTAAAGGCCCAGAGTCACACAAATTGCGTTAGAGCTGGTACTGGAACCTACTTCAAGGCTTCAGCATATGTCATACAAACTGATGTGTGTTACAAATGCACTACGTGTATGTTAAACGCAGAACTCTACAAAAGCACATGAAAATTAACAACTGTTGGTTAAAGGACTCATACTTAAAAGTAAGAAAATATTTTCATCTTATAATTCAGTATGGCTTTAACCAAATTTGTTTCTATACCTGATAGTCCAGTAAGTCAGGCACTTAAGGTCGAAACTACATTTCAAATCATCTTTATAAGTGAACTCTGCTCTAAACGAACAGTACTGTTACCCCTGTATCATTACAAATAGAATATTGTGGAAAACAGACACCCTATAATTTGCACACTTAATGGAGAACATACCTGCTTCTGGCATTTTAAAAGGGCTCTGCCTTTGGCAGTCTCTTCCCATTAACACCACGATCATGCTCACGCCCAGTCTCTGGCTCAGCCACTTCCCGTTGATCAGCTTCCGGGACAGGCCCTTGCAAATAAAAAGTTGATCAATTTAAGAACTGAAACATGAGATACGAATAAGAGTGGATAATATTCATTCCTTCACTGTTCACAAAATAAAAGTCTTAGGCTCGTGTGGAAACAAATGTGATGCTGAAGAACCACAAGAGCATTATTTCAGGAGTCTGTTACCAGAAACTAAGAAACCAGGTGAGTTAACTGTACTATTCAGGGTTTCATTATCCTCTTCCTTTCCCAAGACTGCCCTCACACAACTTAGGTGCTCCCTTTGTACCTGTCTGTGTTATACGTGTGACTGTACTTATCAGTGATTTGTTTGGGTCTCTGACTAGACTGTGAGCTCAAGGTTGAAACCATGTCTCTCAGTTCACTCAGCATTTTACACGGAATGATTAAACACTAAGTGTTGAGGAGGGGAGAAAGACTCAAACAATACCTCAAATTGATTAACATTCTGCAAACCAACTGGTCTATCCTCTTCAAAATGTCAGTGTCATGAATGACAGAAAAACTGAAGAATTATTCCAGACGAAAGAAGACTAAATAGACATGACAACTAAATGCAATGCATGATCCTGGACTGGACTCTGGATCAAAAGCAAAATTCTATCAAGGGAAGTATAGGGACAACTGGGGAAATCTGAGTATACGCTGAGAAAATTTTAATGATTGCATTTTCCTATGGTTGAATTTCCCGATTTAGGACAGTGATTAGCCAAGAGAATGACTTTTTCTTTCTTCTAAGGCTATATATATACACTAATATACTTAGGCTAAAGGGTCATAACAGTTCAAACTTTATCTAAATGACTCAGTCTTAATAATAACAAACATATCAATAAGTGTGTATGTGTGTGTATACATATACAAACACGGGGAGGGGAGAGGGAAGAGGATATGAAACCAATGTGGTAAAAATTTAATACTTGGTAAATCGAGATGAAAATAGATGAGTTAACTGTACTATTCTTGCAACTTTTCTGTAAATTTTATGTTTTTTGGGAATATAAAGGAAAACTTAAAGTGAATACTTGACAACTACATTGTACTTGAGGAAGACAAGGGGTTCTTTTGTTTGTTTGTTTGTTTGTTTGGAAGGGGGAGGTAATTAGACTCATGTATTTATTCTTAGAGGAGGTACTGGGGATTGAACCCAGGACCTCATGCAGGCTAAGCATGCGCTGAATCACTTGAGTTATACCCTCCCCCCTACTTTGTTTTTCATAGTGCTTAAAAAACACATACCAGGACTTTCTGACTCCAGAACTGTGAGAAGTAGATGTCTGTTTATAAGCCTCCCACAAAAAAACCACTCAACATAAAATTTACCATCTTAAACATTTTTAAGTGTACACTTTAGTAAGGAGTTGTTTTTGCATCAGCAGCAGCAACTAGGAATGGACTTTACATATTTATTTTCCTGTATTACGAAACCTTTATTTTAATTGTCAATCTAAGAATAAGCCACAATAGAAGTATCGTTTCTGTATTATGCTATAGTGCAGTGAAAACAGTGAACATCAGCTATGTACAAAGTCTTAAGTCCACGCCATGAATAGGATATCAATTAAATTTAAACATAATTTTCTGAAGGAATAGCTGAATGGATGTGTAGGACTATGACAAACCTTAGACTTGTGACACCCACCCTATATGGGAGTAAACAGAAATTTAGTTTATTAAAATAAACTAAAGTTATAGGAATAAACCTAACCAAAGAGTTGATAGATTATACACAGACAACTAAAAAACACTGATTAACACAATTAAAGATGGCTTAAAGAAATGGAGAGATATCCCAAGTTCTTGGATTGGAAGAATTAATATTGTTAAAATGGACATACTACCCAAAGCAATCTACAAATATCATGGGATCCCTATCAAATTACTCAGGACGTAGAATAAACAATCACAGAAGTAGAACAAACAATCCGAAAATTTATAGAGACTCACAGGAGACCCAGAATTGCCAAAGCAATACTGAAGAAAAAGAACGAAGCTGGACGAATAACCCCCCCAAACCTCAGACAAGAATACTGGGTTACAGGAATCAAAACAACACGGTATTGGCATAAAAACAGACACGTGGATCAATGGAACAGAACAGAGAGCCCAGAAATAAACCTACACACTTATGGTCAATTAATCTTTGACAAAGGAGGCAAGAATATATAATGGAGAAAAGACGGCCTCTTCAGCTAGTGGTGTTGGGGAAGCTGGACAGCTGCATGTAAATCAACGATGTTACCAAACTCCCTCACCATGTACACAAAAATAAACTCAGAATGGCTTAAAGACTTAAACATAAGACAAAACACTATAAACCTCCTAGAAGAAAACATACACAAAACATTCTCAGACATAAATCATAGCAATGTTCTCCTAGGAGAATCAACCCAGGCAACAACAACAAAAAAGGAAATATAAAGAAATGGGATCGAACGAAACATATAAGCTTTTGCACAGCAAAGGAAATTTATGGAATAGAAAAAATATGTGCAAACAATGTGACTGACAAGAACTTAATTTCCAGAATATATAAAGAGCCCATACAACTCAATAACAAAAAAACCCAAACAACTCAATCAAGAAATGGGCAGAAGGCCTAAACAAACATTTCTCCAATGAAGACATACAAATTGCCAATAGGTATGAGAAGAATGCTAAATGTTGCTAACGATCAGAGAAATGCAAATTAAACCACAGTGAGGTGTCATCTCACACCAGTCAACGTGATCATCATTCAAAAGTCCACAAATGATAAATACAGCAGGTTGTGTAGACAAAAGGGAACCCTCCTCACCTGCTGGTGGGAAGGTAATTTGATGCAGCCACTATGGAAAACAGTATGGAAATTCCACAACAAATTAAAAATAGACTTACCCTATGATTCAGCAATCCCACTCCTGGGCATATATTCAAACGAAATTCTAATTTGGATGCACACACCCCAATGCTCATAGGAGCACTATTTACAATAGCCAAGACATGGAAGCAACCTAAATGTCCATCGACAGATGATTAGAAAAAGAAGATGTGCAATATATACAAAATGGAATACTACTCAGCGCAAAAAACTGAAATAATGTCATATGCAGCAACATACGTGGCCCTGGAGAATGTCATTCCAAGTGAAGTAAGCCAGAAAGGGACAGAGAAATATCATATGATATCACTGATATGTAGAGTCTAAAAAAAATGACACAAATGAGCTTATTTACAGAATAGAAACAGACTCACAGACATAGAAAACAAACTTATGGTTACCATGGGGAAAGGTGAGCTGGAAGGATAAACTGGCAGTTTTGGATTTCAAGATATTAACTACTACATATAAATAAAACAGATAAACAGGGTCCTACTATACAGCACAGGGAACTATGTTCAATGCTTTTTAATAGACTATAATGAAAAAATATGAAAACTTATACACATAACTGAATCACTATGCTTTACACCAGAATTTAACACAACATCACAAATCGGTTACACTTCAGTTAAAATGAAATACTAACGCTATATTTAGGTCCAAAGGTCCTCTATGCAACATTCCACAAATGAAACCCATGTAGAAAAGAGTACCAAAATTAATAGCAAAATTATTTATTAATAACAGCAAATATAGTGTCTAGCAGTGAGCATAAAGGAAATGGGGTAGAAAGAAATGTCTCTACATAGTTGTCTGTTACATTCTAGAATCTTTAACAGTGGCCTGAGTTATACAAATGTTTTGTTTCAAAATACTACATATCCAGGAAAAATAATTTATCTCATGCTGATTGGAATAATTCAGCTTTGGGTTTTTCTAACCATAGAAGGATTTAACCACCTTTTAAAAGGTGGATTAAGATCATATAAAACCAGCTACTTGTATGCAAGTATCCTAAATTATCTAGCCTTTATCAAACTTACCATTTAACAATATCAATTAAAGAAACAGTGACCATCATTCATGATTCATTTCTGATGTCTGTATCCAACTCCATTGAACCATCTGCTCCTGGGCCAAAACTGATCTCAATTATAGTACCATCATCTGACTTTTAAGCAGAATCATTCACCTTTATTTACGATAAAATAGGTGGCAGGAAGACACAAAGTTTAGTATGAAATACAAATTTTGTATTCAATATTCAACTGCTCTCTGATAAACAAGATCCGTGTGCCTCAATTTTCTCATTTATTAAGGGGCGGGAAATTTATTCTAGTGAAGGATTGTCCTAAGCTGCAAACTACATGCTCTTCACTTTTCCAGTCAATTCTCAGGTAGTGTTTGAGATCCCTTTCTGCTGTTTCCTTTCCTTCTGTTATTGGCATCTCAACATGCATGAGACATACAAGTACACACACACACATACACACACCTAAACACACCCACCCACAAGAGGCATTCCTCTCCTTTCCCTTCACCTTCCACTGCAGATGCTCCTTCATCCTTTTTCTCTTCACCAGGTCTAATGTCCTGACTTGTAGTTGGTGGCTCCCATTCTTGAGGTTGCTTATCACTGTGGGCCTACACATATGTGTGTGTAAATTAAAAAGTTTAGTTACTAACACATGCCAACAACATAAATACACACAATACAGAGATATATTTGACTATCAGTAAATCAAAACATATTTCTCCAATACTATTGGGTATAATTTTTCTTTATAAACTTACTTTTCCCACGGTGATGCTACTCCAAGGAAAGTTACTAGCACTTTAGAAGCTATTTTAATGTATGTTGGGAAGGATGTGTGCGATCAGTTGTTAATAAGCTTGAGAAGGAAGTCATCAGGGAATGACTGTATCCCAGGGAATATAACAGTATCCATCCAGGCAACACCAGAACGTCATCCTCCTGGATCAACGTTCTGTATCACACAGAAGACTTTTCAAGGTATATCTGTATTGGTTCCTCAACTTTTCACAAAAATTAATTTCTACAAAAAAAAATCAACTGTTTTATTTATTTATTTGTGGATGTAATGCGGATTGTACCCAGGATGTTGTACATGTTAAGCACACACTTTACCACTGAGCTATACCACTCCCCCCTGAAAAAAAAATCAATTGTTAAAACACTTACAACCACAGGCTCAACTGGATTGACACATGCTTGATCATAACTTCTTTTCCTAAGTCTGTATGTTGACTTTACTCTCCGAAAGATATTTCCCACTGAAAATAAAACATTGTGCTTTGGAAAATGCATTTAAGAGGATAATTATATCTGAAGACTTTCATGGCCAAATGGTGATGCACACTAATTTTTGAATTTTGAAAATAAGTCTCAGGTAATTTAATTGTGTGTGCTTTCCAATCACACCACATCTGGCAACTTGCAAAAGCAATTGTTTATGTCATGCCCAAGCTGACAGAAAAATCACCGTAAGACACATGGGAAAAGACAAGAAAACATTTCTGAAAGGGTTGGGTTTCACAACGTGATTCACCATCATGGAGATATTTAAGAAAATACCACTACAGTAAATGGCTATTATCAAAAAGTGGAAAGACAACAAGTGTTGGGGAGGATGTGGAAAAAAGGAAATCCTTACCCACTGTGGCTGGGAATGCAAGTTCCTGCAGCCACTGTGGAAACAGTAGAGGTGTCTCAAAAAACTACAAATAGAACTACCATAGTGACTTAGCAATTCCACTCCTGAGTATCTATTGAAAAGAAAGAAAAACACTAATTCAAGAAGATACGTGCACCCCAATGTTGATACCAGCACTACTTACAACTGCCAAGATATGGAAGCTACCTCAATGTTATCGACAGACAAAGGGATAAAGAAGATGTGGGGGTGTGTGTGTGTGTGTGTGTGTGTGTGTGTGTGTATATATATATATATATATATATATATATATATATATATAGACAATGGAATACTACTCATCAATAAAAAATGAAATAATGTCATATGCAGCAACATAGATGGCCCAGGAGAATGTCATTCCAAGTGAAATAAGCCAGAAACAGAAAGAAAAATATAATATGATATCACTGATATGTGGAATCTTTTTAAAATGACATAAATGAGCTTATTTACAAAACAGAAACAGACTCACAGACATAGAAAACAAACATATGGTTACCATGGGGAAAGGCGAGGTGGAGGGATAAACTGGGAGTTCCGGAATTGCAGATAGTAACTATTATATATAAATAAAACAGGTAAACAAGGTCCTACTGTACAGCACAGGGAACTATACTCAATACTTTGTAATAGCTTATAATGAAAACATATAGAAACGTATATACATAATTGAATCACTATGATTTATACCAGAAATTAGCACATTGCAAATCGACTACTTTTAATTAAAATAAATTAAGCTATATATAGGTCCAAAGGACCTGTATGCAACATTCCACAAATGAAACTCATATAGAAAAAAGTACCAAAATTATTTATGAATATCAGCAAATATACTGTCTAGCAGTGAGCATAAAGGTAATGGGGTTGAAAGAAATGAACCGACATTGTTGTGAGTAACAATCTGGAATCCTTTAACAGTGGCCTGAGTTATACAAATGTTTTGTTTCAAAATACTAGATATCCAGGAAAGATAATTTGTCTCATGTTAATCTTAGAATAATTGACCTGTGGATTTTTCTGACCATAGAAGGATATGACCACCATTTAAAAGCTGCATTAAAGTCATATGAAACCAGCTATTTGTATGCCAGTATTCTGAATTATCCAGCTGTTATCAAACTTGCCATATAAAAATTTCAATTAAAGAAACAGGAGCCGTCACTCATGTCTCATTTCAGAACTCTCTATCGTACTCCATTAACTATCAACTCTTGGGCCAAAACAGCTAAATTATACTACAGACATTTTTGTTTTAAGCAAAATCATTCATCTTTTTTTTTTTCCAGGAAAACAGGTGGCAGGAAGACACAAATTTTGGCATGAAATACAAATTTTGTATTCAATACTCAACTACTCTCTGATAAAAAAAGATCTGTGTGTCTCAATTTTCTCATTTATAAAGGGGGGGATTTATTCTAGTGAAGGATTGTCCTAAGCTGCAAACTACATGCTCTTCACTTTTCCAGTCAATTCTCAGGGAGTGTTTGAGATCCCTTTCTGCTGTTTTCTTTCCTTCTGTTATTGGCATCTCAACATGCATGAGACATACACATACACACACACATACACACACACAAACACCCCCCCCAAGAGGCATTCCTCTTCCCTTTCCTTCACCTTCCACTGCAGATGCTCCTTCATCCTTTTTCTCTTCACCAGGTCTAATGTCCTGACTTGTAGTTGGTGGCTCCCATTCTTGAGGTTGCTTATCACTGTGGGCCTACACATATGTGTGTGTAAATTAAAAAGTTTAGTTACTAACACATGGCAACAACATAAATATACACAATACAGAGATATATTTGACTATCAGTAAATCAAAACATATTTCTCCAATACTATTGGGTATAATTTTTCTTCATAAACTTACTTTTCCCATGGTGATGCTACTCCAAGGAAAGTTACTAGCACTTTAGAAGCTATTTTAATCTATGTTCGGAGGGATGTCTGCAGTCAGTTGTTAATAAGCATAAGAAGGAAGTAAT